>NC_041381.1:704461447-704507118 GCF_002162155.2 Triticum dicoccoides
AATAACTTTTGAATAAATATAATATGGTGAAGTGTGCCGAGGAGGGGGGGGGGGTATATATATGCCCTTAGTCCATGTTGGTTTTTTGTCATGTAAGTCCATGTTGGTTTTTTGTCATGTATTTCCATACGTACATATGAACAGGTGTTGTGTGCGCTTGTTCGGCAAGGGAGTCGACAGTCCAAATAACTCAAATGCAGAATATCGTCGAGAATTCAAAGAGTGGTTGATTGCGTTGGGCACATTCAAGATCGGATTCGGCAACATCATGTACGATTGTTCGCAGATGACGGGGTATGGTGCTTCGCCTCAAGCTTCCAATGCCGAGCCAGCGCCCTCTAGAAACTGAACATGCTAGGAAACTTCCCCTCTGATCATCTGATACGTGACCAGACCATGCACTGAACTTAATCACGGGCTTCCCCACCTTTCGAAAGAAAACAACACATTTTTTTTGCTTTTGCAAGAGGCACATGTTTGTTTACCATGAAGGCACAAATCTACTTTCGAGCACAACTGTGCCTCTCAGAAAGGAAAAAAGCGGGGGAAACCATGCTTCCGACTCAGTTTGTTTTCTCTGATTTTTTCATGATTTTTTTTGTCAAAACCTATTAATATGGGATCTAGTTTTGAAGATCTCAATGCAAGAAATCTACCGATGAAGATAGTTTAGGATTTGGATGCACGGTTTAAAAGATAAAATATTTTAAATAAATGTTTCTACGAAAAACTCAAATTGGAGAGGTGTGAGTGACCTTTGCAAGGAGTACTTCTTAATTTGTGATTTCGGCAAACTGGCATTTCCTATTCTAACGCGGGATGGGCCAGCCCAAGTAGCTTACCTGGTTGCTTATACCGGTTTTATTTCGTCCTTTTCTTTGTTTCTCTTCTCGTTTTGCCGCATTTTCTCAATAATAATAATAATAATAGTTTAGCTGCATTTTTTTATTTTTTCGTATTTCTTTTTTATATTTTCTAAACCCTTTCCTAATACACGTACAATTAACGCATGACTATATTTCCTAATAATGTAAGTGTATTTTTATAATCCATTGTATTTTTCATGCACATTTTAAAAAAGGGAACAAATATTAGAATTCACGAACATGTTTTTTTGCAATAATACATTTTTAAACCTGTAAAAGAAAACATTCATGAAAAAGGAAAGTCACACCTCCCTCCCATTTGTCATCGTCGTCCGATGTCCACCAGACAACCTTGCCACTTTTACTCCCCTCGTCCATCGGTCATCGGCCCTTCACACAGTTGCCGACTAAAAGCTCGTCGTCATCATTGGTCCCCTTTGTTCAATTCGGTTAGAGCACCTCCCCCCTCCCCCTTCTCGCTTTTAGATGGGGCGGAATTCAGCATGCTAGTCGCCTACTCACAGCCTTTAGGGATCTGGCCCAACAGTGAGCTTGCTCGTTGCAATTTCTATGGGGTTGATGATTTTTTCATTACCTCGTTCTACCAGATTTTGGTGATTCTTCCACGCGACTCTTATTTGTTCGGCTGACTGTTTTCTTCCTGTGCTTATTCTTTTTTGGGTTTATTCCTCTTATTTGATTTCCGTTTCCTTCTCTGGGTTTTCCTTTTTCCCCCTTTTTTGGTGTATTTTGCCTTTCTTTTCATTATTTTCATTTTCCAAAGAAGAGGTTGGCCAAGTTTGCGGGAAGAAGCAGGAGACGCAGATCACATTCTCTTGCAAATGCCACCTCTCCATCCGCATTTGGGTCATGGTCTACGATTGACTTGGCCTAATTAACATGAGTGCTGATGATCGCACCAATTTTAACTCAGTTCGGGAATGGTGGTCTTCCATTATTCATATCCATGATGGAAAAATAAAAGCCATGACATTACTGGTCATGCTTGTTTCTTGGGAGACATGGAACGTAAGAAATGCGAGAGTTTTCAAAATCATTGTCCAACGTAATAAATATTGTAGCCAGGTGTAGAAATAAAATAAAAGGAATGATGGAGTATTGCCAGTGTTAAACACTTGAGATACGTCATGCCGAGAGATTAGACAAACGTTTTTGTTGTGTATTTGCCTTTGAGTGGTATCCAAGATAAAAAAAGCGATAGGCGTAAGCAAGGCGGTTGGCCTTCGCCTAGTGCCTAGACGGTATTTAAGTGCCCTAGGCACGCCCTAAGTGATAAATATAGCTTTTACTATTGGGGTGTATCTTTGTTATTATATGTCTATGGATATTAATTTAGGGTATACAAATAATTTACTACTGCCATTGTAATATGGCCCATTTGGCATATCAGTGCAACATAACATGATTTCTCACTCAGGTAGACAATTTCTTGCTTGCCTTGCTTAGACTTTCGCTTATGCCTAGGCGAGGCGTTTGGTCATCGCCTAGCGCCAAAGTATGCCTAAGTTCCTCCTAGGCACCGCCTTTGTTGGAGAACGTAGCAATAATTCAAAAAATTTCTATGTATCACCAAGATCAATCTAGGAGATTCTAGCAACAAGAGAGAGAGGATGTGCATCTTCATACCTTTGAAGATCGCTAAGCGGAAGCGTTACTAGAACGCGGATGATGGAATCATACTCGCGACGATTCAAATCGCGGAAGATCCGACTAGCGCCGAACGGACAGCGCCTCCGCGTTCAACACACGTACAGCCCGGGGACGTCCCCTCCTTCTTGATCCAACAAGGGAAGAGAAAAAGTTGAGGAAGAGCTCCGGCAGCACGACGACGTGGTGGTGGAGCTTGCAGGGCTTCGGCAGGGCTTCGCCAAGCACTACGGAGGAGGAGGAGGAGGTGTTGGAGAGGGGGAGGGCTGCGCCAGGGGAAGGGTGCGGCAGCCCTCCCACCTCCCCTCTATTTATAGGGGCAAGGGAGAGGGGGGCCGGCCCCCTCCAGATGGATCTAGAGGAGGGACGTATCTTGATTCAGATGTATCTTGATTCAGATGTGTGCCATTTTTGTTGCTTTCCTTAATTAACCATGTTTCCTTTGGTTTTTGGATCAGGCTTCCCTCATTAACACCATGACTTATAGGTTCCAATCCCTCACATACTTGCTCATCGAGCAGGGGAAACACTGCAATGTTTTGCTGAACTAGTGGCTAAGAAGAATTAGAAAATAACTAGTCGACAATCCCATGCATTTTCACGAGCTAATCTACGATTTACTCATTTCAAAGTACCACAAAAAAAGTTCTTTGAATAAAATTTAAATGTCTAGGTTGGAGAAGCTCCTCGCATTATTTTTGGCAAAGTACTCATGCTATCATATTATTTCGTGCCAATGCCAGCCAACTCAGAATTTACCCTATATATTTTGTTCATTCTATTTTGCTACTGCGATTTGCATTCACCCTATATATTTCCCCATTCGTTATGGCATTCCGGCTGTTCCCATTGAGATGTGTTGCTCTTATGTAATGCATAGTTACCTTTGTGTAGCGGACGCAGCTGTTCTGCTCCCGAGCTCACATGAGCTCGAGAACAGTAAAATTTTAAAAAAGAATAAAAATAAAATATAATTTTTTTGTGAAACTTTGGCAAATGTTTTGATAGCTCGCAAAATGTGGCATAAAAAACAAAATCGATGCTCCAAAACGTTATTTTTAAACACATTTTGGAGCATCGATTTTGTTTTTTTGCTACATTTTACACGAGTGATGAAGTTTTGCAAGCTACGAAAACATTAGTCAAAGTTTCACACAAAAAAGGTCAGAATATTTTGATTTTTTCAATTTTATTTGATTTTACTGTTGACCTGAGCTCATATGAGCTTGGGATTAGAACATCACTTTCGTTGTGTAGCCTCTTACTTTTGGAGATATAACACGTTGCAGCCAAGTGTATCTTCCCACTTACATATAATTAAGCACATTCAAAGATGCATTAGGAGTAAACAAAGAACAATAGTTAGTTGAATCATTGTTCAGCTGAACCATGGCTATCCGTCATTTATTCGTGTGGGGATATGAGCCAGCTTCGTACGACCCGGTCCAAATCGAACCAAATGTTAGTTGAAAATACATAAATTTTATATATGAAAAACGAAAGATGGCCATGTACCTAAATATAAATGATCACATAATAAAAAGAAGTCCTTCTCATATGTTAAAAAATTGTCTATACATTTTAATAAATTAATACTGCATAAATAATGCAGAAACCTTAGACATTAAAGAAAGAAATAATGTACTTTGGATATGAATATATTTAAAATATGGTTGCCTCACATTTACAAAATGTTCCTACATACGGGAATGTACACTAATATTTTTTCAAGAAGTTCATACATTGACAAGAGAGGTGCTCATGCTTGTCAAAACATTAGTCCATGTAATTATAAAAGTGTTTACATGTTCCCAAAAATTAAATAATAAAACAAGACAAAATTTAAATCCTATAAACATAAACTTAATTGAAGAAACTAAAAATAAAACACAAAAGAACCAGAAAAGGCTCAAAAAAGAAAACTGAACATAGCAAAAAGGGGGAAAAGATAAAAATGCACACGTAGTAGTATATTAGGTTCTCGGGACACCAGGGAGGGCCTGCATACAATTGTAGGCGACCCTTAAGGGAGCATTGCATGCATGAGGGACACACATAATGACTTGTCCACTCTTTGTTCTGAAATTTCTAAAATATAATAATTTTTAGGTAAGAAATTCTAAAAGTATTGACAAAGATTCAGATTAATAATGGAGAACTTATATATGAAATTTAAAATAATGTGGCTAAATATGAATATGAATATGAATAAATTTGACAAAATGTTTACCTTGTATTTAGAAAATGTTCCTTCCAATGCAAATAAATGATGTTTTAAATAAGTTCATACATTTATTCGTGTTCCCCCACAAATAATAAATAAGTAAATAAAGTTGAAAATAAAAATAAAAAATAGAAAAGGCTAAACTTTTAAAAAGAAAGAATGACGGTAAAATGACAACAAAAAATACGCAAGCTGTCAATCCCTCCGCTGGGCAGTTTAGGCGAAGGTGTGCTAACCCCGCATTGGCTGCGAACCAACCTGTGGTTGGATGGTGAGAGGGACTGTGGTATCCCCAGCCCATCAGGGTTCAAATCCTGGTGCTCGCATTTATTCCTGGATTTATTTCAGGATTTCTGGCGATGCGTGTTCAGTGGGAGGAGATGTTCTCGTCGACGACGAGGCGCTTATGGCGACTTCGTAAATTTCAAGATGATATGCCGGCTCAGTTTTTTGGAGGTGCTCATAGGGGTAGGATGTGCATGTGTGCATTTATAGGGATGGGTGTATGCGCGTGTATATGAGCGCTTGTGTTTGTACTGATGTTCAAAAAAAACCCGCACTGGCTTCTTGTTAGTAGCGACATATATAGTATCTCAGTCTTTTTTTTATTGTTTTACCTGTTTCCTTATTTCACCTTTTTTATTTTCATTTTGGTTTTCTTGGGTTGGGGAGGATATGCAAACACTTTTTATTTTGCACATGTTCTTTTATGTATTATTAAACTGACAACTAAAAAAGATATTATTCAAAAATTCTTAAATTAAAATAATTATTAGATTATTATTGTGAAAAATTAAAGGACGCCTTAATGCCCATTATAGTTCTCCTTCATGTGTCGCCCGTAACCGCCAGCAAGGAAGTGCCTATAGGAACTCCTGGATTTCGGCGGCATTCCTCCCTCTTTTCTTTCCACTCCTGTTTGTTCCTCCATCCTTGAGTTGAGCTGCTGAATTACGACCCAATCATGTAACGGGTGTTTTTACACGCACGCATCGGCTAATAGAGAAATGTGCCCTGTCACCACCAAATTAAAGTCCGTTTTTCATAAGTCATGGTATCAACTAAAATGCGGACGTGGCGTTTCTGCACCTAGGCTCTGCTGCACCTGTCGATAAACAGTAAAATAAAAAAAAAATAGAAAAGCAATTCAAAAAAAATCTGATTTTTTTACGCATGAAAGTTGAGATAATCTTCTAGGTGCATGCTAATTTCAAGGTGTTTGAACATTTTAGTAGCTCGTGGCAAAAAATAACAATTTGGCTTGTCAAACAAACTTTCAAAAAGTGTGCTATATACCATTTTTTTCCCACGAACTCCTCAAATGTCCAAACACCTTGAAATTTGGAATGCGCCTAGAAGATTCGCTAAAATTTCATTTCATGTGTGAAAAATTCAAAATTTATTTTATTTGTTTTGCTATTTTTCGAGTTTACTATTTATATGGTGCAGATGAGCTCGGACACCGAATTGAATTTTTGCTAACATGTTAACTACTAGCTCCGTGCATGCCTGCATAAATGGTTGGAGCTACAAGGGGGCATGGATCAGCATATTTGCACCCATATACTAGTGCATGCAAATGATATTCTTAACAGGCCCCCCTTTGTTTATCTTAAGAAGGAACCGCTGGGCATTATGGAGCTTACAAATAATTTCAAGATCTTCAAGATCAATCGTCAGGCAAACACGGCGGCTCATGAGATAGTTTTAGTTTTAGCAATAGGTCGGAGGGTATTCTTTAGTTTAGTGTTTCGCCTTGTGTGCGGCATGCTGTAATAAATGATTGCAAGCACTTTTTTAGTTGATTAATATACGGGGGATGTTTTTTTCGAAGGAACTATCGAGTTGTCACTGATGTTTTTTTTAATTTAAGTTGTCACGGATGTTGTTGGTTGGCATACTTGAGTCATGACTACTCCTGGGTCCCGCTGGTGTACACATCTACAATTCACATCTGCAATACACAACTAAGAGAAAATTTAAGGCACACTTAGTGTGAAAGCGCAATAGTAACAAATATTTTAAAAAAATTGTAGGTACTACATAAAATCCAAAACATTTTCTTTGCCAAAACATACTAAATCCAAATCCGTGGCATAAATATCATGTCAATGTGAATTGCCGCAGAGAAAGCAAACTACGAAGATGAAGCACACACTTGTGCCAAGTAACAGATCGTTCAAGTCATGTTATACCTTCCTCCCGAAGATCGGGTCGAGTAAACACTAGTGAAGACACTCAAGTAGAGAAAACTAAATAAAAAGACGAAGTATAACTTACTAGAAGAGCCCATCGTTAAGACCTTTTCTGATCTACTCCTGAAGACCTGAACACTCAAGTGGTGAAGACGTATTACGATCCGAACGCCCACTCGAGAGGGATCTACTTGAGAACGGAAGCGCCGCGTCACACTGTGGAGTGGGAGTGCACTTGTTAGAAAAAAAAAACACATGCGGATTCTTAACTACGAACCCGTCCTTTTGTAAGTGTCCACGGAAAAAAAAAATTATGTCCTGTAGGAATTCAAACTTGTAAGCAGATCGCTTTTGTTTATTCACATTCAAACACCCTTCACCATTTTTTGTGGATGAATTTGTGAATTTTGAACAAGAGGTTGTTGATCTGGCTGGACAGAGAGTCAGGAGAGGGGAGCTGGTGGTGACAGGCAGGTGGGCCCCGTCCACGTCGAGGTGACGGGCACACGTGGCCACGTCGCCGTTGCCTCTTCCGTCCCCGTCCCCGATCCACCACCACACACAAGAGAAGAGCAGATCGAAATCCAGCCGACCTTCCCCTGCGCCGACGACCCCCCTCCCGCCGCTCCCCCTCGCCGGCGACGACCGACCATGGCGACGCGGTACTGGATCGCCGCCCTGCCCGTCGCCGACGACAACGTCGCCGCCGGCAAGACCGCCCTCTGGGCGCGCCTCCAGGACGCCATCTCCCGCCACTCCTTCGACACCCCGCTCTACCGCGTAAGCACCCCCTCCCTCCTCCTCCTCCTCCTCCGCCCTTCAATCGCCTTCCGCCTCCTGCCCCTCACTGACTCGACTCGCCCGGCCTCCCCGCGCAGTTCACCGTCCCGGATCTCCGCCCCGGCACGCTCGACTCCCTGCTCGCCCTCAGCGACGACCTCGTCAAGGTACCTGCTTTCCCCCCATCCCGATCTTCTTGCCCCCGACCCCTCTTCTCTTACCCCCAGCCTGATCTGGCCTCTGGCTGCAGTCCAACATCTTCATCGAGGGCGTCTCCCACAAGATCCGCCGGCAGATCGAGGACCTGGAGCGCGCCGGAGGGGTCGAGCCCGGCACCCTCACCGTCGACGGCGTCCCCGTCGACAGCTACCTCACCAGGTCCCTCCTTCTGCCCGTGCCCTGTGCCGCTGCTTACATTCCTCATCTGCCCACTGCTTACACATTCCTTAATTTCTGCAGGTTCGTGTGGGACGAGGGCAAGTACCCCGTCAACGCCCCGCTCAAGGAGACCGTCGCCAGCATCCAGTCCCAGGTCGCCAAGATCGAGGACGACATGAAGGTGACGATTAACTCTGCTTCTCTCTCTCTTCATTGGTCCAGTTCTTCTTCATACTGACCAACAAATCACGCATGGATGGCAGTAATATTTGGGAACATTTGCAGCAACTTAACACTGCATTAGCTAGGCTAGCTTGCTACTGTATTTTGGACAGTGTTTCTTATAACATTTAAATTTGCTCCTCAGCGCTCAATTGGTACATTTCGGATGTAGCTCACCTCCTGTTTGTCTTGGTCTGTTCGGTTCCGGCTAGCTACCTATTTGTGCAGCTAGTTTCATGAGTATTTATTTTGTCTTCTGTCCCCTTTTCTGGCACTGAATTACCACATAATGTTCATTCATGATGCAAACAACTAGGGAATTGGTACCACATTTTGTCAGGAAAAGGAATAAATTGTAGTAATTATAACTGAAATACCGTGTTGATCTCACCTGCCATTTGTCTCCACCCCTCATCACAAGTGCAATCTTGGTTTATATAGACCTTCATTCTATTTTGTACTCATAGATGCAAATAAGTGTTTTGGTTGGGTGTTACATTTACAGAAGGACTGAATATGCCCTTTTCCAGGTTAGAGTTGCTGAATACGGTAATGTTAAGAGCCAGCTTGGCGCAATCAACAGGAAGCAAACTGGAAGGTAAATCGTCTCACCATACTTCCTGACTAGCTCTATAGGGAGGGACATGCTTGGTACTCGTATTATGCTACGTTGTTGCTTGCCTCGAGTCCTACTCTAATTGATTTGTTCTTCTTGTATGGCAGTTTAGCAGTTCGTGACCTTTCCAACCTCATAAAACCAGAGGATATGGTCACCTCGGAACATCTAGTGACACTGCTTTCTATTGTGCCAAAGTATTCCCAAAAAGACTGGTTATCAAGCTACGAGTCACTTGATACGTTTGTGGTAAGTTCAGGATCCTTTGAATAGTGATAATGTCTGTGATAAACCATCGTTTGAACTATTTTCATGCCATGTTTCATTTCAGCAAATGTCTATTTTATTTGTGGCTATTCAATTAAAACCAAGAGTGTTTATTTGGTTCATCATTTCTGGTGTTAATGGTATCATGAGAACTCGCCATCACAGAAATCTTCCAAATTCTAGATACATTTGACTTGCAGTTCGTTTACCTGGATGCTATTTACTTTGCCCTTATGAGGAGCATTCAAGTTGTCCTAATTTGTGATTGTATTCAGTTGATTCTTTCAATTGAGCTAATTATTGTTTATATAGGTTCCGAGATCGTCAAAAAAGCTTTACGAGGACAATGAGTATGCTCTCTACACTGTAACATTATTTGCCAAGGTTGTTGACAACTTTAAGGTCCATGCTCGTGAGAAAGGTTTCCAGGTAACTTTGTTGCCCTGATCCTTTCTTTTAAACCATTGCTTGCATTTAACCTTAATTTGGCACTGTGGCAGTACTCCATGTAGCCTTTGGTATACCTCCTAATAGCTAGGCGAAAATTAATCTTGTCAGCTCGTACCTGCCATTCTCGTAACTATTTTGTCATCCACTAACTTCTGTTTCACACTTGATTTCAGATCCGTGACTTTGAGTATAGTCCTGAAGCACAGGAGAGTCGGAAGCAAGAGCTAGAAAAGCTGCTGCAAGACCAGGAAGTTATGAGGACCTCTCTATTGCAATGGTGCTATGCAAGCTACAGTGAGGTACATGTCTTGCAGTGTATTATGTTCTAATCTTGTATATGAACTGTAAGGTGAACAAACCACATGCCCTTAGTTCATCTACATTTGCAAAAGATACTTTAGAAATAAGTCGTTCAAACATTTCATTTGATTGCACAGATGTTCCTCATCAAAACTCATTCATTATGAACTACTCTCCAGGTCTCGGTTGGATGCTATTGTAGTTTTCTCATCTATTTACTCTGTTATCCTCCACAACCCTTTGAATCTTTTCTAGTTAAACCACAAGCCTGAACAGAAAGGTTTTGAATTTGTTCACTGGTTAATAATTGGTTAATTGATCTTCTTCAGTGGTAGTCTGAAGATCAGATCATGGTGTTACCAAATCATGCTGAATCTGAATTTCTATTTTTTTTCCTCTTGTTAAAACTGCAAGGACAATAATGGAGTTGTGACTTCATGGCATAATGGAATCCGGGCCTTATTTTTGTTAATGCTGTCATTCTATCACCAGTGCATCCTTGTTTAGGGCGAACTCATATGGTGGTCAACTCATTAAGCAGATCAGGATGCATCCCCTTTGTTTTCTGATCCATGATTGTTACTTAGTATCAAGCTACAAATGTCTGCTATTCAATCGATTAAGCTCTGCAGAACTTCAATATCTGCCCATTTTCATAAAATCGTAATAATAGCTAAAACTGATGCGCTTCTCTATTGATGGAAAACTACTGTGCTGTTATTTGTCTGTGTATGGCAGTGCTACTCCCAGTGGTCATCATGGCAGAAGTTAACTGATGAGAGTCTATAGCTATAGTATATATAATGCTGTGTATCACATGATTGTTGATAGTTACGACCTCTGTTCCTAAATATAAGTCTTTTTTAGAGATTTCACTATGAACTACATATGGAGCAAAATGAGTGAATCTACACTCTAAAATATGTCTATATACATCCGTATGTAGTTTGTAGTGAAATCTCTAAAAAGACTTATATTTAGGAACAGAGTGAGTATTTCAGAAAAATGCCTAGAATATTGGGCTTTAGTTGCTTGCTTGATGTGCAATCATGGTTTGCTAGGTTTATTTTCTTCTTTATCAACAAATATCTGTTCTCACGGTTCCTGTACTATATTTCTAGGTATTTAGCTCCTGGATGCATTTCTCTGCTGTTCGTGTCTTCGTAGAGAGTATTCTGAGATATGGTCTGCCTGCACGGTTCCTGGTAAATTTCCCTGGCTGTTATTTGACACCCAGCTTTATACTTTCACATCTGATCTGTAACTAGTTTTTACAACAGACAACTGCGATGTTCATGGTAATTTAGCTTCTTGTTGTACGGTTAACATTGTCATGTCTGATCCCTGTTGTGTTTGCATCAGTCTGTTGTCCTAGCACCATCTACAAAGAGCGAGAAGAAAGTAAGGAACATCTTGGAAGGGCTATGCGGCAACGCCAACAGGTAAATGCCGTGCCTAGGCTGCAGCCCATTGTCATTGTTACTCGCAGCCTGCTCATGAATTTCGCTTACCGAACCTTCGAATTGCAGCAGCTACTGGAGATCCGAAGACGACGTGGGCATGGCTGCTGGCCTGGGAGGCGAGGCAGAGTCCCACCCTTACGTCTCCTTCACCATAAACTTTGTCTGAGGGTGTTCGATGTATATTATTTTGTGACACCAATTCTTTCATGGTAATGTCGGTTTCGGTTTATACTTCTGTAGCAGATGATCCGCGCTGATCAATAATGTAGTGTTTCGGAGAACCTCGAACATATCCTGGCACAAAGTGGGACTTCTCTTTTTTTTGTTCAGCTACGCTGTTACAACTGTTTACTTTTTGTGCAGTGTTGTATTAATGGGTATATTATTGTAATTTTGAGTAACCAGAATCTATAATAATAAAATCAAGGTGAATAAGCTGGGTAATATAAACAGTTATGTTGTTCCCTGGTGTGAATTTGTTTGACAAGTAGATGACCTCTTTGCCCCCTTGTTGGCTGTTATGTGTATTGGTCAGCCAAAAAATCAAATACACAAATTTGCATACTTCCAAATTGAAACGTTCAATAGGAGATTGTATTGAAGAAGTGTTCTCTTCATTACTTCCTTGCCTGTTGCCTCTGAAATAGTTGATAACTGTTTTGCCTCTTATCATTGATGATCACCAATACAGAGTGACATTTAGAAAACATTCATACAAGTTTTGTTTTCACTAAATTTTACTCCCTCCGTAAAGAAATATTGGAGCGTTATATTTCAATGATCTAAACCCTTTTATATTTCTTAACAAAGGGAGTATCTAACAAGAAGTTGCTCATGCATGGAAATACATTTTGCCGAAAGGTAATAAAAACGTACTTCAGCAAAATCAGTCCATACAACTTGTGATCCAAAATAACTATCTAAGCAAGCAATGGGACCTTGCACAATACGTGGCATAAGAAACCAAGTAGTTCTGAATAATATTACACCATTAATGGGTATGAAATAGCATAATACATCTATTTTATGAGACAAAACCGTGTGGCACTCACAACACCACCGACGGTGCAAAGATACAATAGAATACATCAGTAAGTTCTAAATGGCGACGTGTTTGACAATACAATATAGCAATAAGTTTTCCAGGCCCCTTAATCTTGTAGCGGTATCTTTGGTAGTTCTTGCTTAATTCACACCCGTGGTCCGAACCATTTTTGACAAGTAACAATAGAGATGGCATACAACCTGTCATATAGCTTGTCGAGTAGCCCGAAATAAGCATACCTCCATCTCTTCATGAAGAGAAGTCCACAAAACACCATCCAAGAGACCGCCACAAAACCAATAATTGATCCAAGAAGAAATTCCATTTGAGACAAGCCATCTTCAGGCAACCTTGTTGGATCTCCGTTGGTTGGCGGACCAGGACATTGCATTGGAAGTGGATGTCCACAAAGAGCAGGATTACCAATGTACATAGAAGCTGGGTCATCTGTTTGAGGGTGTCTAGTTGATGCCCTGAGGGTATCCTTCCAGACAGATTATTGTATGACAAGTTTAAATAGCTCAGGTATGTCAAATCCGATAAGCCCCGAGAAATTTCACCACCAAGTTTGTTCTTTGACAGGTCAAGAGACTCCAGCGATTGAAGGTTGCCAATCTTATATGGAATATTTCCACTCAACAAGTTCGATGATAAATTCAAACTTATGAGAGCAGCAAGGGAGCTTAGTTCCTCTGGGATTTCTCCAGTCAAACTGTTGCAAGATAAATAAATGCTCATCAAATATACAATATTCTCCCCATACGAGCACTTGCCCTTTCATCACCATTGAGATGCTATCATTATAATGCAGTTCCATATCCACGAATGAGTATTTGTCTTCGTATACTTCTTTGAAAGGATCATCAAATACTTTATTACTAGCAATTACAGTGCTAGTGAAAGCTTTCAAATTTTTTAGATACTGCGATATGGTCCCAGAGAAGTTATTATTGGATAGATCCAGAATTCGAATAGCGTGGAGTTCCATCATTTCCATTGGAATGTGACCATACAAATTGTTCGATCTTAACCGTAACATAACCAAACCAGACATGGCTTTACTAATCCATCCAGGTAACTCTCCAGTGAATCTGTTTTGAGCAAGATCGAGGTAAATAAGACTTGGACATTGTCGTAGGAACAAAGGAAATCCACTGGAAAAGTTATTGTTGCTTAGAAGAAGAGTAGTGATTTTCAAACTGAAAGAACTCACTGAATCGTCTCTTGAAAAATTACTGCTAGATGGGTTCTGTTGTTTCAGTTCCTTTCGGCCACAATTAGGAAGTTCCACTGAAAACAGATTGTTCGAAAGATCTAAGACCCGCAATTGTCGCAGTCGACAAATTGAGGTTGGAATAGTCCCGGTTATAGAATTGGAGAACAGAATTGCAACCTCCAAATGCGGAGCTTGGAAATTTGGCACAAACCCATTTAAAAAGTTATGGGATATGTCCAATACCTCAGTTGTTTTTGGTAACTTGGGTATCAAACCAGTGAGTAGATTTTATTGCATTGATAGAGGGATCACTGACATGAACTCCAGATTGAGTGGTAACTCACCGCTAAGCTGGTTCAAGGAGATGTCCAAATATCTAGTTTCAGAAAAGGTAGTCCAAAACCAATCTGGGATCCTACCAACTAGACTTGTGTTTGAAATATCAAGGTCGTTGATGCTCCCTTGTAGTTGAAGCCATTTTGGAAATTGGGGTCCCAGTTGACAAGATGAAAATGATGCCCGATGCAAGTTGAATGGAGGCACCCAATGCGAGTCAATATTGAGTTCCAAATTATTATCAGATAAGTCAAGGGACTTTAAATTCATCAAACCAACAAAATGATCTTCTGATATCACACCACTCAAGTTGTTCCATGATCCAAGGTATAAGTCAGTCAAATTTGTAAGCACGCCAATCTCCACGGGCACTGGACCGCTCAATTGGTTGTCACTAATGTCAAGCATGGTTAAGCTAGGTAGGTTTGACACAAATTGTAATGTCGCGCCAGTGATGTCGGCATAGTCCAAACTCAGCTCTTGCAGTTTATTCCAAGAACAGTTGGGTATCCTATCTATCACCTTTGTTATGTCCGCACTGATGATGTTGAAGTTGAGATTTAGAGACCTCAGATTACACATAGCTTGCGTTGTTGCTGGTATCATCCCTCGGATGTTGTTATTTCCTATGTTAAATGTCTCTAACAAGGTCAAGTTACCCAACTCGTTAGGAAGCGGGCCTGATAATTCACCATGCTCTAGGTTAAGGCTCTTGAGGCTGGTTACATCCCAGAACCAATAGGATGCCGCCGAACCTTTGAAATGGTTATAAGAGAGGTCGAGCTCCTCAAGAAGCGTAAAATTGTGGCCTACAAGTGACGATGGAGCATTATTGTCCTCAAGCCAACAGGCATCGAGAATGAGTGCAACCAAATTGAGAAGTGCGCTGACCGCATGAACCCAGTCAAGGACTCGAGTGAGGTCGATGGAGCCCATGTCAAGATGTTGTAGCGATTGGAGACGCGCTAACCAAGATATATCATCTGAGTAGAGACGACCAGTGTTGATGTAGCCATGTATATCAAGTTGTACCAGTTTGGAGAGGTTGCCAAGCTGAGGCGGCACTCTACCATGAAAACCCATGTTTGAGAGGTTGAGATACGTCAAACCCTGAAGAGAGCGCAGGAATGCTGGCATAGGTTTTGCATCTCCTAGGACAATATTCCCGCTCAGATCTAGATGCTTAAGACGTCGGAGAGCAAGCAGCGCAGAAGATACCTGTCCTCGAATCGAGTAGTCTTCAGGGTAAGATAGATAATCATATATTGGAATTGGATAATCGTAGCGGAGGTCGAGCTTGACGACATGGCTTGTCCGGCGGCTGCAGGTGACGCCGCTCCACCGGCAGCAGTCGTGGGCACCATGCTGCCATGAGACGAGGCGATCGTCCGGGTCGCCTGTGATGCCGGCCTTGAAGGAGAGCAGCGCGGCCCTTTCGGCCGGGACGCAGCTCCCGTTGGATCTTTCGGTGACGCTGTGGACGGAGGAGGCTACAGCTAAGATGATGATGAGGATGAGGAAGAGCAACTTGTTGGGTGCAGCCATGGCGTTGGCCTGGGCTAATGGAGTCTTGTGCTGGTGTGCGATGTGTGTTTGCTGGATGCATTTCTCTCTGTTATCAACGCGTGCGCCACCTTTTCAAAAAGAAAAGAAAAAAGTAGACCTTTGCCGTCACTGCCTTTTTGACCGGGCCAAGACTTTGAATCATACTCCATGGTGATTGCCTACTAACCCCTGAGGGCGGTGTGCTCCTGAGGGCGGCGCTGTGGTGCATTTTGGTGGTGGTTGTGGTTGCGGTGCAGTGCGGTGTGGATGGCGGCGCTGCGACGGTGGGTGTGTTGCGGCTGTAGTAGATGATCTGCGCCGATCAATAATGTAGATTTTCGGAGAACCTGAAACATATCCTGGCAGAACGTGTGACTTCTTTTTTCTTGTTTTGCTACGCTGTTACAATTGTTTACTTTTTATGCAGTGTTGTATTACTGGGTACATTATTGTAATTTTTAGTAACCAGAATCTATAATAACAAAATCAAGGTGAATAAGCTGGGTAATATAAACAATTATGGTGTTCACTGGCATGAATTTGTTTGACAAGTAGATGACATCTTTGCCCCCTTGTTGATTGTAATGTGTATTGGTCAGCCAAAAAACCAAATACACAAAATTGCGTGCTTTCAAATTGAAACGTTCAATATGCTGGGAGCAGAGATTGTATTGAATAAAGTGTTCTCTTCATTACTTCCTTGCCACAGAAATACGTAGTTGATAACTTTTTTGCATCTCATCAATAGGTGACAACATTGATGAACAGCAATACAAAGTGACATTTAGAAAACATACATACAAAGTTTAGTTTTCACTAAATTCTACTCTCTTCGTACCAAAATGTAAGATCATTTTTTATACTATGATTGTCAAAAATGGTATTACATGTTGGGACGGAGGGAGTATCTAACAAGAAGTTGATCATACATGGAAATACATGTCGCTGAAAGGTAATAAAAATGTACTTCAGCAAAATCAGTCCATACATCTTATTATCCAAAACAACCATCTAAGCATGCAAGGTGACCTAGCACATTACGTTGCATAAGAAATCCATGTAGTTCTGAATAATATTACACAATTAATGGGTATGCCATAGCAGGGTACATATATTTTATGAGATGAAACCTTGTGGCATGCACAACTACCACCAGCGGTACCAAGATACAATACAATACATCAATAATTTCTGAGTGGTAAAGTGTTTGACAATACAATATAGAAATTAGTTCTTCAGGCCCTTAATCTTGTAGCGGCATCTTTGGTAGTTCTTTTATTAATTCACATCTGTGGTCCGAACCATTTTTGCCAAGTAACAACAAAAATGACATACAACCTGTCATATAGCTTGTCGAGTAGCCCAAAATAAGCATAACTCCATCTCTTTATGAACAGAAGTCCAAAAAACACCATCCAAGTGCCCACCACAAAACCAATAATTAATCCTAGAAAAAGATCCATCTGAGAGAAACCATTTTCAAGACATCCCGTTGAAGCTCCATTGGTGGGCAGATCTCTAGGAGGATTGGAACATTCCCTTGGAACTGGATGTCCACAAAGACCAGGATTACTAATGTACATAGAAGCCGGATCATCTGTCTTGAGGATGTCCAGTTGATGCCCCGTGGGTATTCTTCCAGACAGATTATTGTATGACAAGTTTAAATAGCTCAGGTATGTCAAATCTGATAAGCCCTGAGGAATTTCACCACCAAGTTTGTTCTTTGACAGGTCAAGAGATTCCAGCGATCGAAGGTTGCCAATCTTATATGGGATATTTCCACTCAACAAGTTTGATGATAGATTCAAACTTATGAGACCACCAAGGGAGCTTAGTTCATCTGGGATTTCTCCGGTCAAACTATTGCAAGACAAATCAATGCTCATCAAATATAAGATATTCTTCCTGTACTCAAGCACTTGCCCTTTTATCACCACCAAGAAGCTATCATTAGACAGTCCCATACCACTTGCCAAATACTTGTCACGGTACCCTTCAAATAAAATATCATAAGCTATTGAATCATTAGCAGTAGCAGTGCCAGTCAAAGCTTTCATGTTTTTCACATATTGTGGTATGGCCCCAGAAAAGTTATTATTGGATAGATCCAGAATACGAACATCATGGAGTTCCATTATTTCAACCGGAATGTGACCAGAAAAGTTGTTTGATCTTAACCGTAGAATAACCAAACCATGCATGACTTCACCAATCCATCCAGGTAACTCTCCAGTGAATCGGTTTTGAGTTAGATCGAGACAAATAAGACTTGGACATTGTCGTAGGAACAAAGGAAATCTGCTTGAAAAACTATTGTTGCTAAGGAGAAGAGTAGTGATTCTCAAACTGAAAGAACTCATTGTCTTGACTCTGGAAAAGTTGCTGCTAGATGGGTTACGTTGCTTCGGCTCATTCCGGCCACAATCAGGAAGTTCCTTTGAAAGCAGATTGTTCGAAAGATCTAAGATCCGCAATTGTTGCATTTCACAAATTGACGTCGGAATAGCCCCGGATATTGAATTGGAAAACAGAACAGCAACCTGAAGTTGTGGAGCTCGGAAATCGGACACAAACCCATTTAGAGAGTTCATGGATATGTCCAGTACCACAACTGTTGTTGGTAACTTGGGTATCAAACCAGTCAGTAGATTTGACCGCATTGAAAGTGTAATCATTGACATGAACTCCAGATTGAGTGGTAAGTCACCACTAAGTTGGTTCATGGAGATGTCTAAATGCCGAGCTTCAGAAAAGCTAGTCCAAAACCAATCTGGGATCCGACCAACTAGACCATTGTTTGAAATATCAAGATAACGGATGCTCTTCTGCCATTGAAGCCATTCAGGAAATTGGGGACCCAAATGACAAGATGGAAATGATGCCACATCCAAGCTGAACGGAGGCACCCAATGCAAATCAATAACAAGTTCCAAATTATTGTGAGATAAGTCAATGTACTTTAAATTCATCAAACCAGCAAAATGATCTTCTGACAGCACACCAATCAAGTTGTTGCTTCCAAGGTATAAGTGAGTCAAATTTGCAAGCGTGCCAATCTCCACAGGCACCGGACCACTCAATTGGTTTTCGCTGACATCAAACATGGTTAAGCTAGTTAGATTTGACACAAACTGTAATGTCGTGCCAGTGATGTTGGCATATCTCAGATTCAGCTCTTGCAAATGCTTCCAAGAACAGTTGGGTATTCTGTCTATTACCTCTGTTATGTCCATGTCGATGTTGTTGGCACTGAGATCTAGAGACCTTAGATTACACATATTTTGCATTGTTCCAGGTATTATCCCTTGGACGTTGTTTCCTGCAATGTTAAGTGTCTCTAACAAGGTCAAGTTTCCCAGCTTGTTAGGAAACGGGCATGATAGTTCATTAGCCTCTAGGTTAAGGCTCTTGAGGCCATTTACATCCCACAACCAGTTAGGTACAGCCGGACTATAGAAATTGTTAAAAGAGAGGTCAACCTCCTCAAGAACTGTAAGGTTGTGTTGTATAAATGATGATGGAACATTACTCTCATTAAGCCAACAAAAATGGAGAATCAGTGCAACCAAATTGGGAAGTGCATTGACCACATAGACCCAGTCAACGACTCTGCTCAGGTTGATGTAGCCCATGTTAAGATGATCTAGCGACTGGAGACGCGCTAACCAAGATATGTCGTCTGAGTATAAAATATGATAATTGTAATAATTTCTAATGTCAAGTTGTACCAGTTTGGAGAGGTTGCCGAGCTGAGGAGGCACTCTACCATGAAATCCCATTTCGGAGAGGTTGAGATAAGTCAAACTTGGAAGAGAGCCCAGAAATCCCGGCATAGCCATTCCAGCTCCGAGGACAATATTCCCGCTCAGGTCTAGATGCCTGAGATGCGAGAGAGCAAGCAGCGAAGAGGATACCTGTCCGCGCAGCGAGTGGTCTTCAGGGTCATCACTGGATGATAGAAAATCCTCAAATGAAAAATCATAGTGGAGGTCGAGCTTGACGACGTGGCCTGTCCGGCGGCTGCAGATGACGCCGCTCCACCTGCAGCAGTCGTGCGCACCTCGCTGCCATGAGACGAGGCGATCGTCCGGATCGCCTGTGATGCCTGCCTTGAAGGAGAGCAGCGCGGCCCTCTCGGCCGGGACGCAGCTCCCGTTGAATCTTTCGGTCGCGCTGTCGATGGAAGAGGCCGTAGCTAGGATGATGATTAGGAAGAGCAACTTGTTCGGTGCAGCCATGGCGTTCGTTGTCTTGGGCTAATGAAGCTGATACTTCCTTAGACAGCAGCCATGGTGTTGTCCTGGGCTAGTTAAGGTGCTGACCCGTACGTCCACAAAGTTGCAGCACTAGTGTGTGTCGGCAGAATGTCTCCTCACAGTGAATTAACATCGCCGAAGAGCCTGAAATAAATTCAAAAGAAATGCTAGCAGCAGCGCCAAGTTTAGAATTCGAATCCTGATGGGCTGGGGCACCAGTATCCTCCTAACCATCCAATCTCAGATGGTTCTCAAATTAAAGTATATTTTACTGATTGCCGTGCACTAATAGTACTATTTTATTATATTTTATTTTCTATTTTCGAAAGAGTACCTCTTCCCCTCCTCCGAATAGAGCCCCCTTTGAAAGCGTTTGCTGTATTCCTCCGTCTCTCCGTGTTATGATATAGCATTCCTGTAGCAGCAGTGTTTGGATCCCGCGGACACGTCCACACGAAGCGAATCAGATTCACATTACGAGTTCCTTTTCCAGTCTGAGCATGGGAAAGAAAAGAGGTTCACTCGTGAGTGAGACCGGCACTAGTATTGGAATCTTTTTTCCTGATTGCCCTGTACTAAGTACTTTATTTATTTCCTTATTTCATTTTTCAAAGAGTACCACACGTTCATTCAACACGGAAACATAGTACAACGCCAACTCAAAAAAGGGACTGACTATACCTCAGGTGCCTGAAAATATAATTGCATCAGTCACTTTCATCTAGGGGCGTTAGATCTTCATCCAGGACCAGGAGTATAAGTTACATTTTTGCAAACAGAAATTTTTAAAAATATATAGTGAACATTTTTAAACACAAGTTTAATATTTTCAGAAAAGTCATGATGAACATTTTTTATAACATGCAAACATTTCTTAAGTGTTCACAAGCATTTTTTCAAGTGGCACAACTTTTTTTATGCGAAGATTTTTTTTAGAATATTGTTTATTTTTAATATAATTTTCATTTAAATTTCTATAAAATACTGTGGAACATATTTTATAATTTATGAACTTTTTTTAAAAAATGTCAGGAACAATGTTTTAAATAGAACTCTGCCACACTTAATTGGTAGACTAGAGGCTAACACGCGCTTTGCCACACCATTCTTCACATATGGGATTAATTGATTTATATTTAGTAGATTGTTGTGGTCAGTTGTTTTGTTTGGATTTTTTTATGTTGACTTGTGTTTGAATTATTTTCTAAAGGCGTTTTTTCATTTGTATATCAATGTCGGGTTCTTGTTGGAGATAGTATTTGTTCCTACATGAGAATAAAGCTGTTTGGTGCGTGATTGTGGTGTCTTTACATGTTTCAGTCTCGGTGCCAGCCGTTGGTGGTCGTGTGAGTTTCTTGAGAGCTCATACTCCACGCTAAAATCATGGAATTGCTGGTATAACACTCACATGGGTTGGCCCACGAGCTCTCGCTTGCTCAGCTTGAGTCCCTACTCCTCTCACTCGGTTAGCATTTTTCAGCTCGCCCCACTCCTAGCTTAGAAAAATAGACTATCCTTTTTTTAATTTAATTAAAATATTTCCAGTATTTTAAAATATATTTTGAATTTTAAAAACCATGAATTACATAAAATGTTCACGATTTTGAAATATTTATTCATGGATTTCAGAAAATGTTTACAAATTAAATAATTTCTCAATTTTAGAAGAAAAATCACAAACTTCAAAAATGATCGTGAACTTTAAAAATATCCGTGAATGTAATAAATATTAATGAAGCTAAAAATATAAAAATATTGGTTTTTAATATTCACAAATCTTAATAAGTCCTCATGAATTAAAATATGTAAAAGATTAAAGAGAGAAAGAGAAATAGAACTAAGCAACAAACAACCTCTTACATGTGGGTCCCAGCGACCCTACAACCCACGAAGCACCAGCACGCTTCAAATCATGGGAGCTTAGTATCTCTATATATTTTGGATGTAGCTTTCTGTTTTGTCTTGTCTGTTTGGTTCCCTCTTGCTACCTGTTTGTGCAGCTAGTTTCATGATTATTTAAACCATTTTCTGGTATTGAATTGCCAGATAATGTTCATGATGCAAACAGCAAGGGGTTGGTACCAGATTTTGTCAGGAAAAGGGATATCTTGAAGTAGTTATAACTAAAATACCGCGTCGATTTTGCCAGTCCTTTGTCTCCACCCCTCATCACAAGTGCAGTTCTTGGTTTTATATAGACCTTCATTTTACTTTGTAATAGATTACAGATGAAAATAAGTGTTTTGGTGGATGTTGGATTTACAAAAATACTGAATATGGCCTTTTCCAGGTTAGAGTTGCTGAATGTGGTAATGCTAAGAGCCAGCTTGGCGCAATCAACAGGAAGAAAATTGGAAGGTAAATTGTCTCGCCATACTTTGTGACTACCTCTAGAGGGACATGCTTGGTAATACTCCCTCCGTCCCATAATATAAGAGAGCGTTCTTATATTATGGGACAAAGGGAAATAGTATTATGCTACGTTTGTTGATTGCCTTGAGTCCTACTCTGATTGATTTGTTCTTCTTGTATTGCATTATAGCAGCGTGACCTTTCCAGCCTCATGAAACCACAGGATAAGGTCACTTCGGAACATCTAGTGACAGTCCTTTTTATTGTGCCAAAGTATTCCCAAAAAGACTGGTTATGAAGCTATGACTCACTTGATTACGTTTGTGGTAAGTTCAGAAGCATTTTAATAGTGATAATATCTGCGATAAACCATTGTTTGAACTATTTTCATGCTGTGCTTCATTTCAGCAATTGTCTATTCTATTTGTGCCCGTTTAATTAAAACCAAGTGTGTTTATTTGGTTCACCATTATTGGTGTTAATGCTATCATAAGAACTCGCCATCAGAGAAATCTTTCAAATTCCAAATACATTTGACTTGCAACTCTTTTACTTGGATGATATTATGAGGAGCTTGATTTTCTGGTACTTCAAGTTGTCCTAATCTGTGATTGTATTCAGATGATTCTTTCCTTTGAGCTAATTATTGTTTATTAGACAAAGCACCTGCCCAACCCCCGCGTCGTCCCCCACTAGGACGACTTGGGCGGCGCCCAAGACCTAGCCGCCGGGGGCGTGCACTACCTCCTCTCGTCCCACCGCCGCCGCCGAGGGATGCCGCCGGGCTAAGCCCGGGGCCGACGGCGGTGGCGGAGGAGTCCCTCTCTCCCACGTCTCAGGGGCGGTCCGGGGCGGGCGGCCCGGTCACGGACGCCGGCGTGGGCTACGGGCGCAGCGGCTGGCCCAGTTTGGGCGGCAGCGGCCGGCTATAATGCGGTGGCGCGCCATCTGCCTTGGGATTGGCGGTGACGGCGTGGAGGGCCTGGTGGTCTTGTCGGCGGCACTTCCAGTCCGATCTGATCTGGCCGGTGCAGTCGGCGGTGGTGGCCATCTCCTCCGTTGGAGGTGGTCGGCCTGAGGCTGGATGATCAGATCTCATGATCCGTCATCTAGCTCCGGTTGCGATTCGGGAAGACATAGTTGCCGGTGAAAATCGAGCCGATGGCAGGCAATGGCGGCGTTCTGCGCCGTTACCTTGATGAAGGCATTGTCGAGTAACGACTGTCGACTCACTCATGCTGCTCCAGAGGAAACCCTAGGATCTGGTCTTCCTGATCGGATGATGGTGATATTACGGTGTCGTTTATCTCTTGGGAGCATCGTTGGTGGAGATGTCAAGTCATGCCTGACCGAAAGGTGCTATGTTGTGTCATGCCTGCTCAGCAGGTGCTACGCACGACCGATCTTCCATAATCTTCGCGTCTGGATGGACAATCGCGGGGCGGTGGCATCGTTTGGCGCCGTGGTGGTGTCAACGGATGGACGGACTGGCAAGGATAATGCGCGTCTCTCTCCTGAAGATGGGTCAGCGGTCCGATGATGATGGTGGCGTCTAAAACGTGTGCATGTGGTGCACTCTTTAGGTCTGTTGCACCGGTTGTTGGTCCCGAGACGTTAGGTGAATGGATCGACGACGACACCGGTGTTAGATATGGGGAGTGTGAGCACTCCACATTATCTAGTTTTGTAGGTGTGCGTGATTTTGGGTGGCTTGATGTATGTTCTTGTTAGACCCTTGAGGAATAATAAATAAAGATGGCCGTATGCATCGATTGATGCAAAGGCCGGGGGTTTTAACCTTCTTTTCCAAAAAAAAGGTTTCGAGATCGTCAAAACAACTTTACGAGGACTGTTTGACACGAGAAAAACATCTAAAACTCTGAGGAGAAGGGAAGAAGGGAGTGTGTTTCTCTCAAACGTCGGGAATAGAGAAATGAGTATGCGGGCGTGCCAGTGTACCGTACTACAAAAAGAAAGAAAAAGATATGGGAACGGGTATTTCATTAATCTTATTGGAGAAATAAAATTACAATATCCCATAGAAAAAAGGTGCGCTCCGTGGCCTACTAGCATGGCCAAGCTGGCTGTGGCGATTGTGTGATCTCCTGGTTCCAGGGGCCTCGGAAGGCTCCCGGTTAATTACTCCCGCAGGTTGCTTCGCGGGATACCTCCGATTGAGCTGTGTGGTCGTCTTCATCGTCTTTGCTTCGCTTTCTTCATGCATGATGATGGTGATGTGTGTGTGAGCGGCGACAGAGCCCGTGTCCCTGTTGGTACACACGCCGTGAGTAGCGTAGCCATTGCGGTGGCCGTGCTCGCCCTCGCCGTCGTGCCTCGTCGGTCTTGGCGGCGTTGGAGGAGTTGTTGTTGGGGTAGCATGGATCACGCTCGGCTCGGACTTCTCGACGACCAGTAGCTTCTCGGGGTGTACAAGGGTCAACGCCCTGCGGGAGTAATTGACGATGAAGACCGGCTTCGGTGTATGACCGTCGCGTTGCTCGCGCCAGCATGGCCTGAGTGGTCGACACCTCGTCCCGGCCAGACACCGAGTCCACGGCAGTCGGCGTCGTCAAGGCGTCATCTCACGAGTTCGTAGAGGAGCAGTGTTGTCGTTGAAGTCGCGTCGCCCTGCAGCCGCGCCTTGCCCTCGGGCGGCGTCAACTTGCTCGGCTTCAGCCTCCGAATGAGCGTGGCGCCGGTAGCAGCGACACGGGGTAGGAGGCCATCTTTCTCATGGCATCATGGTGTGGGACCCCGGCCTTCCCTTCGAGTCTGGGCGTCGAGTGGACGTCGCCGTGCTCACATGTTCATCTTCAGAGCTCTACAGTAAGACGAGGTGGACAAGCAGGAGGTGGGGTGTTGTGCGTCTCCATCTTTGGGGACACCGAGCATGATGAAGTAGATCGGTATGCTGACAGGCATCGTCTGCGTCGACTTTGGATGGCATCAACTTCCTTTGATTCCGCCCTTTGATGAGCGTGTTGTGGCTTGTGGGTGGCAGCGGCATCATGGCGCGGGGCACCACCTTCATGAGCGGGATGCGGGCGATATTGTAGGGCGTCGTCTTCACGGTGTGGCGTCCTCTTTGGAACTCCGGCGTTCGTCGAGCGTCCGACTTGACGGAGCGGATGACGCTTGGGCACGCTCTACATCTTCGCCTTTGATGGTGTATGGTGCGGCGAAACGGAAGACGGGCCGATGTCGGTGGAGTTTGTGTATTGTTAGGCTATGTATAGCTTCTGTACCTATGTACGTATATTGTACGTGTTGTAACACAACCATTATATATAATGAGATAAGCCACCTTTAGAGGGTTGCGCTGGTTCCCCAAAACTTATTGTCTTACATGGTATCACGCTAGGTTACGATCGCTTCCGCTTCTAAACCCTAATACCCACACCGCCGCCGCAGCCGCCGCCGCCTTCACCGCCGCCGCCGCGTCACCGATCGCACCGCCGCCATGTCGAGCGCCGCCACCACCGGTTCCACTGCTGCGGGCTTCCTCCCGGCCTCTTTTGCGGCTCTGCTCAACCTCCCACTCGATGCCGTCTCTGTTCCGGCTCTAATCGGGACAAGGAGCATCGGCTCCGTCTTCTCCACGCCACCGGCGCCCTCGCTTGGGCGTGACCTCGTGGTCCACACCGCGGCGCCGCCGTCCGTTGCGGACTCCGCAGGCGTCGTCCCGCCGCTCCTGCCGCAAGCGGATCACACTGCCCCGCTGGCGGGGTTGGCGGCGTCCGCCCCGGCCGCGGGCCTTGCGGCGTCCGGACCGGCCGCGAGCTTTGCGGCGCCCGCCCTGGCTGCGGTCCCGCCTCCTCCCGCATCGGCTTCGGTGCCTCCGGCTGCCTCCATGGTGTTTGCACCCCAGGCAGCCTCCTCGATGGGATCGTCTTCGCCGCCGCCGTTTCACTTCGGTCATCTCATCACCATCAAGCTCTCCGCCGACAACTACATCTTCTGGCGTGCGCAGGTTCTCCCGCTCTTGGGGAGTCACTACCTGCTAGGCTACATTGACGGATCGCTTCCCTGCCCACCCGCGCTGGTAAACAGCGTGCACGGTCCGGTCTACAATCCGGCCCATCGCGTCTGGACGGGGCAGGACCAGGCGAACCTCTCCTCCATCCAGGGGTCGCTCTCGCCGGCAGTTGCCGGCCTTGTTGTCTTCGCGAAGATGTCTCATGAGGCCTGGACCATCCTTGAGCGCACCTTTGCAGCGCAGTCCCAGGCTCGTGTCTCTGCACTCCGTCGTCAGCTTGGAGAGTGTCAGAAGCTTGACTCCACTGCCACTGAGTTCTACAACAAGGTCAAGGGCCTCGCCGACACATTGGCCTCCATTGGACAGCCCCTCACCGACTCCGAGTTCAACTCGTTTATTGTCAATGGTCTTGATGATGAGTATGATGCCTTTGTCGAGATCATCAACGAGCGGGGCAACTCGACACCCATGCTGGCACACGAGGTTTTCTCTTGGCTCCTTCTCACTGAACAACGGGTCGAGACTCGCCGCACCAGGGGCACTGGCTCCCTCTCAGCCAACGCCGCCACCAAGGGTGGCCGCTCTTCTTCATCAACCCGGTCTCCCTTGGGGCTGCCACCGTCGCCCGCCTCGGCCCCCCCACCTACTGCGACCTTACCGGGGGCTGGCGGTCCACGTGTGTGTCAGCTTTGTGGCCGCGATGGGCACTGGGCCTCCAAGTGTCATAAGCGCTTCCAGCGAAGCTTCCTTGGTCTTGGCAATGACGGCAAAGATACACGCAACAATGCCCGTCAGGTCGCCATGGTTGATCGTCCCGCGCCGCAGAATCAACAGGGACACACTCAGTCCTACTCCATCGATCCACACTGGTACATGGACTCTGGGGCGACAGAGCATCTGACCAGCGAGATGGGGAAGCTTCACACTCGTGAACCCTATCATGGCTCCGACAAGATCCACACCGCCAATGGAGCAGGTATGCACATCTCTCATATTGGTCAAGCATCTCTTCTCACTAGACATGCCAATAGGAGTCTTCAGCTTCGCAATGTTCTTCGAGTTCCATCTGTGACCCGTAATCTTCTTTCAGTTCCTAAACTCACACGTGATAATAATGTGCTTTGTGAATTTCACCCTTTTGATTATTTTATTAAGGATCGGGGCACGAGGGACATTCTTCTTAGTGGGCGGTTGTGCCAGGGCCTCTACCGTCTGGAGCATCCTGGTGTCGCTCGTGTTTTCAGTGGAGTTCGGGTCTCTCCTCACAGTGGCATGCTCGTCTTGGTCACCCGGCCACACCTATTGTCCGTCATATTTTGCGTCGTCATGAGCTTCCTAGTTTGTCTAGTAATAAAGATGTAGCAGTGTGTGATGCTTGTCAGCAGGGGAAGAGTCATCAACTTCCTTTTTCGGAGTCCAGTCGTGAGGTGAAACATCCTTTAGAACTTGTGTTTTCAGATGTATGGGGTCCTGCTCAGACTTCTGTCAGTTGTCATAATTACTATATCAGTTTCGTTGATGCTTATAGTCGCTTTACCTGGCTTTACCTTATTAAACGCAAATCTGATGTGTTTGATATTTTTGTTCAGTTTCAAAAACATGTTGAACGTCTTCTCAAGCACAAAATTGTTCATGTCCAGTCGGACTGGGGGGGCGAGTATCGCAACCTCAACTCTTTCTTTCAGTCGCTTGGGATAGCTCATCGTTTAGCATGTCCACATACACATCAGCAGAATGGTTCAGTCGAACGTAAGCATCGTCATATTGTTGAAGCTGGTCTTACTCTTTTGGCCCATGCATCTGTTCCGTTTCGGTTTTGGAGTGATGCTTTCACCACTGCATGCTTTCTCATCAACCGTACTCCTACTTGTGTTTTAAACATGAAGACTCCCATTGAGGTTCTCCTTAATGAACAACCTGATTATACCTTTCTCAAGGTATTTGGGTGTGCTTGCTGGCCGCATCTTCGTCCATATAACAAGCGCAAGCTTGAGTTTCGTTCTAAGAAGTGTGTTTTTCTTGGCTATAGCTCTCTTCATAAAGGTTACAAATGTCTTCATGTTCCCACTAATCGTGTCTATATATCTCGGGACGTCGTGTTTGATGAGCATGTTTTTCCCTTTGCCAACCTTCCTGTGTCCACTGTCGAACCACCATCCCTGCATTCATCCTCTGTTGCTTCTGACCAATTTGATGATGTTGCATACTCTCCTTTGCTGTTACCTAACCATGGTGCAGGAACCGGACATGGAGCTCGTTTGGAGCTATTGGAGGATTCACCATCATCATCGTCGTCTTCTGGTGGGCACATCGATCGCCCTATGTTGCATGGCATCGATTCGCGTGCCCATGCATGGTCACCCGACGAGCCCGTCGCACCGAGCATCTCCACTGCTCGGTCCGTTTCGCCAGCAGCCGCCGAGTCGCCCGCGGCTCGGCCCGTCACGCCGTCTTCGCCTGCGGCTCGGCCCGTCACGCCGTCTTCGCCCGCGGCTTGGGTCCTCACGTCGCCTTCATCAGCGGATCGTCCCGCGACACCTGCCGCGCCACGGCCCACTATGCCGAGCTCGCCATCGGCCCGGTCTGTGATGCCGGAGTCGCCAGCTGCTTCGTCTGCTCTGCCGGTTTCGCTGGTGGGCCGGCCTTCTTCGCCGACCGAGTCCGAGGCTACCGTGACTGGCCCTCGTCATCGGCTGACTCGTCAACGTCGCTGTCCTCCAGCTCGTTGCAGGCTGCTCCGTCGACCTCGGTGGTTCCTGTGTCCCGACCACATACACGCAGTCGCAGTGGCATTTTCAAACCTAAGGAACGTAAGGATGGTACGGTTGCTTGGTTGGCTGCTTGTTTGGCTGCTGCTGTTGCGGATCCATCTTCTGAGCCTCGCTCATATCAGGCTGCCCTGTGCATTCCACATTGGCGAGAGGCTATGGAGCAGGAGTTTCATGCTCTTCTTCGTAACAAGACATGGACTCTCGTTCCTCCACCACCAAGGGTAAATGTTATTGACTCAAATTGGGTATTCAAAGTGAAGAAGCATTCGGATGGATCTATTGAGCGTTACAAAGCGCGACTTGTTGCTCGCGGTTTTCGGCAGCGTCATGGTCTTGACTATGAGGACACCTTCAGTCCTGTCGTCAAGCCTACCACTATTCGGCTTCTTCTCTCCATTGTTGTTTCTCGTGGTTGGTCACTTCGTCAACTTGATGTGCAGAATGCTTTTCTACATGGATTTTTGGAGGAAGAGGTTTATATGGAACAGCCGCCTGGTTTCTCTGATCCTGATCGTCCTGACTATATCTGTCGTCTTTCCAAAGCACTATATGGTTTGAAGCAAGCTCCTCGTGCCTGGCATGCCCGCCTTGCCTCTGCCCTTCGTGCTCATGGGTTTGTGCCGTCCACTGCTGACACTTCATTATTTCTTCTACAGAAGCCAGAAGTCACTATGTATCTTTTGGTATATGTCGATGATATTATCCTTGTCAGCTCTTCTCAGTATGCTGCTGATGCTCTTGTCTGCTCTCTTGGTGCTGATTTTGCGGTCAAAGATCTTGGGAAGCTTCACTACTTTCTTGGAGTTGAGGTCACTTCTCGTGCTACTGGTCTTGTCCTTACGCAGAAGAAGTACTCCTTGGAGTTGTTACAAAGAGCTGGCATGCTGAAGTGCAAACCGACCACCACACCCATGTCGTCTACCGACAAGATAAGAGCTGTTGATGGTGAACTTTTGTCTCCTGCGGATGCCACAGAGTACAGGAGCATTGTTGGTGGACTTCAGTACTTGACGATCACGAGACCAGATATCTCTTATGCTGTTAACAGGGTTTGTCAGTATCTTCAGGCTCCCAGAGATACTCATTGGGCTGCTGTTAAACGCATTCTTCGTTATGTTCAGTTCACCCTGACATTTGGTATGCATATTCGGCCGACTTCCTCTCGGGTCATTTCGGCCTTCTCTGATGCAGATTGGGCTGGTAGCCCAGATGACAGGCGATCCACGGGGGGTTATGCAGTATTCTTTGGCTCTAATTTGATCGCCTGGAGTGCTCGGAAACAGGCTACTGTGTCACGTAGCAGTACTGAAGCTGAGTACAAGGTTGTGGCTAATGCTACTGCAGAGATTATTTGGGTGCAGTCTTTGCTTCAGGAGTTGGGTTTGTCTCAACCACAGCCTCCTATTCTTTGGTGTGATAACATCGGTGCTACATACCTTTCTGCAAATCCAGTATTTCATGCCCGAATGAAACACATTGAAGTTGACTATCACTTTGTACAGGAACGTGTATCACAGAGGCAACTCCAGATCAAGTTTATCTCATCTAAGGATCAACTTGCAGACATCTTCACTAAGCCTTTACTGCTGCCACAGTTTGAGGCTTGTAGGCGCAATCTTATCCTTCTCAGTTCTTTAGAAAGTGGCTAAGATTGAGGGAGGGTGTTAGGCTATGTATAGCTTCTGTACCTATGTACATATATTGTACGTATTGTAACACAACCATTATATATAATGAGATAAGTCATCCCTAGAGGGTTGCGCTGGTTCCTCAAAACTTATTGTCTTACATGTATTCGTCTTCAACGACCCCGGGCGTGATGAAGTAGTAGACAGTATGATGAGAAAGTCCTTCGGCATCATCCTTGAGTGAGAGCTTCTGTCCGTGTAGCTTTTTTTATTTCATTTATATGATTGGTGTGCACACAATGCTCTCCCACCCGAAGGAATATACGTGCATGGCCATGCATAGGCACATGCGTGGCCGATGGCCCGTACATGAGCTTGTTCAGTGTAGCACCGTCGCGCCATGCCACAGAGTCGGCGGCAACGGACACCGTCTTCAGCGCAGCCATCTCGTGGTCACCGGCGGCATAGTGCGGGCATGTGCAGGAGTTAGCGGTGATGGGCCGCGTGATAGTGAACTCCGCGGCACCCGGCGTGACGAAGTGGAAACTAGTGGTGTGATGGAGAGCTCCATGTCAGCCTCCCTGGCACTGGCTCGGCGACGTCGATAGCGACATCGTCGTGGCAAGCTCCATGCCTTCGTTCACGGCACCGGCTTCATGAAGGAGGAAGGTCGTGACACCAAACTCCGGATCTCCGCCTTGAGTAGCATGTCTCCGGCGCGGCGAAGTGGGTGATGGGCCCAATAGAGCGGAGATGGCGACCTATGTGCCATCGACCTCCAAGGCGTCGGCCTGACGATGTTCACGATGGGCGGTATCTCTGTGGGCTCCCCGTCATCGTCCTCTACGCTGTCATCGTGTCGAAGTGGGCGCGAGTGATGGGGGCGGTGTCAACCTCTATGGCACCGGCTTGGCGACGATGAGCTCCGGCGACGCGTCGTCCTCTTTGAGCGGTGATAAGTGGGGGTGGCCACCGTGACAATGACCTCGGTGGCGTCAGCGTCCATAGCGCAGGCTTGGTGAAGATGAGCTCCGGCGACGCGTCGTCCTCATCGAGCGGTGATGAGTGGGGGTGGCCACCGTGGCGTCGACCTCCGTGACACCGACCTCGGTGGCGTCAGCATCCATAGCGCGGGCTTGGTGAAGATGAGCTCCGGCGACGCGTCGTCCTCATCGAGCGGTGATGAGTGGGGGTGGCCACCGTGGCGTCGACCTCCGCGACACCGACCTCAGTGGCGTCAGCGTCCATAGCGCGGGCTTGGTGAAGATGAGCTCCGGCGACGCGTCGTCCTTGTCGAGCGGTGATGAGTGGGGGTGGCCACCGTGGCGTCGACCTCCGGGGTATCGACCTGGCGACATCGACGGTGGGCGGTGTCGTGGCGTGCTCCGTGACGTCATCTTGGTCGAACCGTCGTGACGAGGTGGACAACAGGTGGTGATGGTGACCTCCTCGTCATTCTTTGTGACGCTGGCTTGGTGAAGACCATCCCCGGCAACGTTGACTTTATTTTCCGGTCCGGCGGCGGACCGATCATGCGAACGTTGCCTTCGGCAACGCTCCCGACTTGTGTGTGTGCATCCTATACGCCAAGAAAAGAACTAAGAAAGAGATTTGTTAGATCAAAGTTTTACCCTTCGGGAAGGTGAGCTTCGCGGCCATGTTGAAGTTGTCGAGAGATCCCTGTACGCCGGCCTCCTTTTTCTGTGTACCGGCACTGCGTGAGAGAGAGCTCTCTGGCTTTCTGCCTGCGTGCGTCGTCTTGCGACTATACCTGAGACTTGTGTGCGTGGATAGGTGATGGATATAATGCGGTGGATGGATGGGTGCTGGAGGTGTTGTGCGATGGATGGGTTCTGGAGGTGTTGCCTCTCCCCCGGCCTCCATGTGTGGGTGTGTGTATTTATAGGCAGGAGGTGGGACGACCCGGCGGCTGGCGACGGGCCAAACATCCCGATTTTTCTGGACTAGATATGGATGCAATCTCGCCTCGGATCTTATCATCTCGCTGATGCTTATCTTCTTTTTTCTTGATGCGTACGCCTGCACGCAAAATAAATGAAAACCATCTCGTGCGTACCTAGCTACCTGACTGCCGGTGGGCCGTGTTCATTCGATCGCCATCTTCACGCTTATCTTTGGGGTTTGCTGGTTGAAACAATCGCAGGTATTCAAGTATGTATACACCTCTCCGGCCGGTATATACAGGTACTCAAAGAAAAAAATACGCATACTGTATTGTTATTCTTGTGGGCACGTCGAAGGCATGGAACTCAGCCTTCTTGATTGTAACCTGCATGTGTGTATAAGACTATGCCACGGAGCATCAAGTGCAAGTATACATTGGTTAGTATGTGAGCAAACTCAAAATGCATGCATGCACGTACCATTGCATCGAGGATTGCCTAATGCGTGTGTGTACGTATACATCCAATATAAAACATAGATGTGTATAACTTGCAATTAGAAGAAGAAAAAAAAATACATTTATATTTATATCTTCTGAAAATGGTAATCACAAAAATACGTTGAACAAATGCCCCCTCACCGAAGAAAGTTCGAGTGCGTAGCAGGTCGGACTTTATTTGGTGATGATTTTTTTTGGCGCATCATACGTGTACAGCCTGATTCGCATCATAACGACCTGCGTATATCTTCTACAAACGGCAAGGTCGTTGTGATTTTGCACAGGCAGCCAGGGCTATAAATATAGCTAAGGGCCCCATGCATTGGCCTCGTACCCACCTTCCTCTGGCGCCGATCAAATACTGAGATTCGATCGTGAAGACGTGCTCCCATCCGGCCGAAGTTCTCCCGTCCAGCCAGATATGATGCTGCTAGCTAGTCTCTACCTTTTCTCCCTGGCGTTGGTGATTACGAGACTCTGCTTGCATGCAATCTCCCATGACTTCCCTTCATTGTTGTACCTTGTTAGGATGGGTCGCGAGGGGCTGAACAAGTCAGACCATGGCAAAGGTGACGCCAAGACGTCGAAGCACTACGGCAGTAGCGATGCCGGAGGTTCGTCCAGCAGCCGCCGTCACAAGGATCGCTCAGCTCCTCTGGCGCCTTCTAGGTCGGGAAACAAGTCCGACGGGGTGGAGTACACCCGTTTGTCGCCGCCCTTGCCGCCGCCGGGCAGCACGGCGCCGCGGAGTTCACGCCACCGATCCAACCACACTTCTAAAACCTCCGAGGGAACCGTCATTGCTATTGACTCCGACGCTCCGATGGATATCCCTAAGGTAAAAAAAGTGTCTACATACCTTTTTTCCTTTTTTTTATTTTAACTATCTTCATCTTCGTGTACGCAGGACCAGCTGGAGGATGTATTGCCGCACGTCGTCGTGAGCGACGGCGCGCAACGCCTCTTGGCCGAGGCGGTGGAGATGACTGTGCAGCCTGCTTTAGTGGCGAAAGCCACATCTCCAGTGAAGGATGCTCCCGCGGTGACACTTGCACCACCGTCGGTGCATGATTCGGTACTGAAGTCTGCGCCACCAATGACCGATAGCCCGGCGGAGAAGCCCTTGTCTTCTGCATCATCAACCGGTGCAACAGAAGTGGGCAACAAGCGGTCACCTGGCAAAGTAGATGTTGGGGTAGTCTCCAAGAAGCCCAGATCACCTCCTCCTACCGGTACACATTGCTCTCGCCACATGCATGTCCTTTCAATTTGTTTTACCTCTTGCTTATATTTCTTGTGCATCTTTGAGGTGTCGCGAGTGACGCGCCAAACCTGGAAGACTTTTGCTCTCCCGAAGCTAAGGAACTCCGGGCTTTGGTGTCGAAGCACCAAAAGATCATTGGAGAGGAGGGCGCCATGTTTGAGAGCTTTAAAGTTGCTTCGGCTGAGAAGGTTTATGCGCCCAACCTCGTCCTCCCGGCAGCTAGTCAGAAGTATATAAACGTAGAACCTACTGATATTCAAGAGGCACTCAGGAAGCAGCCTCTTGACAAGGAAGAAGCCATAGAGATGATCACCTTAGCAATGGGCTCATGGAAGAGCCGCTACGGGAGCAAGACCCCGCCCGATCTCGAGGTGCTGATTGGATGCTAATACGTCTCCAACGTATCTATAATTTTTGATTGTTCCATGCTATTATATTAACCCTTTTGGATGTTTATGGGCTTTATTTTACACATTTATATCATTTTTGGGACTAACCTATTAACCGGAGGCCCAGCCCATATTGATGTTTTATTGCCTGTTTCAGTATTTCGAAGAACAGGAATATCAAACGGTCCAAACGGAATGAAACCTTCGGCAGCGTGATTTTTTGGAAGAATATGATCCTGGAGACTTGGAGTTCACGTCAGAAGATCCTCGAGGAGGCCAGGAGATAGAGGGGCGCCCCCCTACTGGGTGCGCCCCCCTGTCTCGTGGGCCCCTCGAGCACCCCCCGACCGACTTCTTTCGCCTATATAATCCCACGTACCCTAAAAACATCCACGGAGAAGATAGATCGGGAGTTCCGCCACCGCAAGCCTCTGTAGCCACCAAAAACCTCTTGGAAGCCAGTTCCGGCACCCTGCCGGAGGGGGAACCCATCACCGGTGGTCATCTTCATCATCCCGGCGCTCTCCATGACGAGCAGGGAGTAGTTCACCCTTGGGGCTGAGGGTATGTACCAGTAGCTATGTGTTTGATCTCTCTCTCTCTCTCTCGTGTTCTCTATGGCACGATCTTGATGTATCGCGAGCTTTGCTTGTAGCGACCCGACCTCAGATGGTCAAGTCTCTGTGCTCAGGTGTCATCCCTGGATCAGTAATGCTGACACCACACAGTACTTTGAAGGATTTATAACAGAGTAGCAATCACACACTTATTACATCGTTTGTCCAGAAGAGGACTTATTACAATAATCATGGCTTAAGGCCATCTAATAACGGTAACAGCGGAAGACTTGGAAGATAAGTGAGTCCATCAACTCCAACGGCATCACTGAGTATAGAACCACGACCTAAAAGCACCTTACTCGTCGTCTGAAAAGGCTGCAACATGAAAGTTGCAGCCCGAAAATGGGTCAGCACATGGAATATGCTGGCAAAGTAACACATAGAGAATGATGAATAATAAGCCTATACTACATGCATATATGGCTGGTGGAAAAGCTCTATGGTTACACTTTTTGCATAAAGCCAGTTTTTCCCTACTGCAAAGAAATAAATTTATTTAACTATCATGGTGGTTGTTAAACATTGAGAATGGTTGACAACATCCTCAATCCCAATTAAAAAGTACTCATTAACAAACCCAACAATATTAAATTAGAGTAACATGTTGAATTCAAATGATATTTCAAGTACTAGATACTCAGGATGTCCATAACCGGGGACACGGCTAATCATGATTAGTTTGTACACTCTGCAGAGGTTTGCGCACTTTTCCCCACAAGACTCGATCGCCTCCGTTTGGTTTCTCGCACTACATGGTGTTTGAGAAATGGATGACCGAGACATAGTCTTTCAGAAGCGCTAGCACCTTACGATGGGTGGACCCGTACACCTACATCCCCTACATCTGCTAGTCCACCACTATAAGAGTTCGCACGACTTAGTCAACTATGCCAGAGCCCATAATGGCTTGTGGCTGCACACGTAAGTTACTAGCATGAATTATCTTATGATCCCTTTGAGCCTGGGTGGCGGTCCATAGGAAAATCACACGGTACCCCCGGGATTTCCAAAAAACAGGCAAGTCCTGGTAACCCCAGGTGCCTCAATCCACCCAGATGTGTATTTAAGTTGCCACCTTAGATAAACCATTAATTTAACAAACTCACATCTGTCATGGATATCACTCACCCAATCCACGTCTACTAGCATAGCATGGCAAAATAAGCAAACGCAGAAGTAACTCCCAAAGGTTTCATAAGTAAAACGGGTAATAGGTACTACCTCATCTACTTCCCATCCCACAATTTAATTAGATCTTAATCATGCAATGTTTGAGGATTGATCTAATGCAATAAAACTGGATAGTAGAAAAGGTATGATCAAGTGTTACTTGCCTTGTTGATGATCCACGAAACCTAGAGATTCGAAGTAACAAGCGGCACACTCCAGGTGATCTATCGCAGACAAACAACAAGCATACAATAAGTACTCATCTAATGCACAGGTAAATCTCGAATAAAAGATCTAGCCAGAAAGTTCATCTTAAGAACCCATGTTGCAAAAAAATTCAAATCGAATAAAGCAACGAAAGTCAAACGGCGAGAGAAAACAACTCGGTTCTAGCAATTTGAAACTAAGTCAAATTTTACAGTAGCAAAACTTGGTTTAAGTTGATTAGTCGGAACGGCGGTTTCGAAACGAAACTCCAGGCGCTTGAATCACCTGATTCCGATAAACGAGCGAGAAGAAAAACTAGAACGAAGATCGGATCTGAAATCGTGATCAGAAAATAGCGGATTAAATCCGACTAAAAGAAAACGATGAACGGTTAAACGAACGGACGTTCGTTAACCGAGAATAACCGGTGATCACGTTCGTTAAGACGAACGGTCCGGCGAACGCTCTCTAAACAACAAAACCAAAAAAACGATCTAGGGTTTCAGAAAGAAAACCGAAACGAAAAACCGATCTAGAAAACCGGAACGGAAAATCGGAAAGAAAAACCGGAACGGTTTACGAAAACCGAACCGAGGGGAAAAAGGTGACGCGGCGCGGGGCTAGTACCTCGAAGAGGCGAGGGGCTCCGGCGGCGGCGGCGTTGGGCGGCGGCGGCGGCACTTGGCGGCGGCGGCGGGGTGAGGGGCGGCGGCGGCGCTGGCTACTGCTGCTGCTGCACTGCGCTGCGGGAGGAGAGGAGAGGTGTTTTGGTTTGATGTTTAGAGGGGGGGTGCTTGGGTATTTATATTGGGGAGGGGAGGGTTTTGCTTGGAGGTGGGATCAAGAAATAAGAGTAGGAATAGGAATCCTAGAAACAAAAACGGAATAAACGAAACGGGGTCCAAATCCTACTAGGATTTGCAAAAGAAAAGGAAACAGCGGCGGCGCTGGCTCCCTGGCAGGGGGCGCTGTGCGCGCGCGTGCGGCCTGGCGGCTGGCTCGGCCGGCTGGGCCTTTGGCCCAGTCGCGCTGCGACATTTTTTTTTAAATCGGTTTCGCGTGCGGAAAAATACAGAAAAGAAAATCTACCGGACTCCAAAAATTACAAAGTAAATTTTCCCCGACTCCTAAAAACGAGTCGAACAAAATGAACTTTTACTCGGGGCCTAAAATGCAAATTTTTGAAAACACGCATTTTTCCCTAAGGCAAATAAACTCCGAGAAAAATCCAAAATTTGATTTATTTATTAAATCCTCATTTTTCCTAATTTTGGGAAAGTCATATTATTCCCTCTCTTATTTTTGATATTGGAAAAATATTTGAAGATAAAATTAATAAATCCAAATGATCCTCTTTTCAAAAATTGAAAGAACTCAAATATGAAAATTTCGAAATCTCCAACTCTCTCCATGGGTCCTTGAGTTGCGTGAAATTTCTAGGATCAACAAATGCAAGAAAATATGATATGCATGATGATCTAATGTATAACATTCGAAATTGAAAATTTGGGATGTTACAAACCTACCCCCCTTAAGATGAATCTCACCCTCGAGATTCGGGTTGGCTAGAAAATAGGTGAGGGTGGTCCTTGAGCAAATCTTCTCTCTCCCAGGTGGCTTCATCCTCCGTGTGGTGGCTCCACTGAACCTTGCAAAACTTGATAACCTTGCTGCGAGTAACTCTGCTGGCATATTCGAGAATCCTGACTGGTTTCTCCTCATATGTTAAATCATCCTTCAACTGAATTGCTTCAAGCGGCACTGTATCTCTTAGTGGTACCTCTGCCATCTCGGCGTGACATTTCTTCAGCTGAGAAACATGGAATACGTCATGAACTCCTGACAGTCCTTCTGGTAATTCCAACTTATAAGCAACTTCTCCCATGCGTTGCAAAATCTTATACGGTCCAACAAAACGTGGTGCTAATTTTCCTTTAACTCCAAAACGCTTAACTCCTCGAAGTGAGGATACTCTAAGATAAACTCTGTCTCCAACTTCATATTCTATCGCCTTGCGTTTTGAATACGCGTAGCTCTTCTGTCTGGACTGGGCTACCTTGAGCCTATCGCGAATCAACTTAACTTTCTGTTCAGACTCCTTAATCAAATATGGTCCGAACAACTGAAGGTCTCCAACTTCGTCCCATGACAACGGTGTCCAGCACCTCCTTCCGTATAAAGCTTCGAAAGGTGCCATCTTCAAGCTGGTTTGGTAACTGTTATTATAAGAAAACTCCGCATACGGCAAGTTATCGTCCTAACTAGATCCATAATCTAGTGCACAAGCTCTCAGCATATCCTCCAAAATCTGATTGACTCTTTCAGTCTGTCCATCTGTCTGTGGGTGAAAAGTTGTACTGAATTCTAGCCTGGTCCCCAATGTTTCGTGCAACTGATTCCAAAACTTTGAGGTAAATTGGGTTCCTCTATCTGATACGATACTCCTCGGAACTCCGTGTAAACACACAATTCTGGTCATGTATATCTTTGCCAACCTAGCACTGCTATAGGTAGTCTTAACTGGAATGAAATGCGCTACCTTCGTCAAGCGGTCGACTATAACCCAAATCGAGTCATAGCCTGAACGAGTCTTTGGCAAACCCGTGTTGAAATCCATGCCTAGTTTATCCCACTTCCATTCGGGTATCGGCAATGGTTGCAACAATCCTGCTGGTTTCTGATGTTCTGCCTTCACTCTCTGACATACATCACAAACTGCTACATACTCCGCAATATCCTTCTTCATTCCGGTCCACCAGAACGTTTCCTTCAAGTCCAAGTACATCTTGGTATTTCCTGGGTGAATCGAATAGGGTGAATCATGTGCCTCTTGCAGAATCAACTTTCTGATCTCCGGGTCATTGGGCACATATACTCGGTCCTCAAACCATAGGGTGTCGTGTTCATCCTCACGAAATCCCTTTGCTTTTCCTTTGCTCATTTTCTCCTTTATCTCAGCAATCTCCTTGTCATTTTTCTGAGCTTCCCTGATTTTATCCATCAAGGTAGACTGAATCTCCAATGCTGCTACCTAGCCTCTCGGAACTATTTCTAAACATAGCTCACGAAGGTCTTCTGCTAATTCCTTTGGTATCTCTCCCGTCATCAGCGTATTGACATGGCTCTTGCGGCTCAATGCGTCAGCTACTACATTAGCCTTTCCGGGATGATAATGCAATCTCATATCATAATCCTTGATGAGTTCCAACCATCTCCTTTGTCTAAGGTTTAACTCCTTTTGCGTGAAAATGTACTTCAAACTCTTGTGATCAGTGTACACCTCACAATGATTTCCAATGAGGAAATGTCTCCATGTCTTCAATGCATGCACTACGGCTGCTAACTCCAAATCATGTGTGGCATAATTTAATTCATGAGGTTTCAGTTGTCGTGAAGCATACGAAACAACTCTTCCTTCCCGCATAAGCACTGCTCCAAGTCCTCGACGTGAAGCGTCGCAATACACCTCATATTCCTTGGTCTGATCTGGCAAAATTAACACTGGTGAGGTAACCAATCTTTTCTTCAACTCATGAAAACTTGCCTCACAATCCTAAGTCCATATGAACTTGGTATCCTTTTTCAGCAACTCCGTCATAGGTTTTGCAATCCTTGAGAAATTCTCAATGAATCTCCGGTAGTATCCTGCGAGTCCAAGAAAACTCCGGATCTCTCCAACTGTCGTTGGTGCTTCCCATTTGGTTATGGTATCAACCTTTGTGGGGTCAACTGCTATACCTTCTCCGGATATAACATGTCCAAGAAATCCAACTTCCTTTAGCCAAAACTCACATTTGCTGAACTTGGCGTATAACTGATGTTCCCTCAGCTTCTCCAAAACCAATCGCAAATGTTCCTCATGCTCCTCTTCGTTCTTCGAGTAAACCAAAATATCATCAATGAACACCACGACGAACTTATCCAAAAATTCCATAAACACTTTGTTCATCAGGTTCATGAAATAGGCAGGTGCGTTAGTCAGTCCAAATGACATGACGGTATACTCATACAGTCCATATCTTGTGGTAAATGCCGTCTCAGGTATGTCCTGCTCTCGGATCTTCAACTGATGGTACCCTGATCGCAAGTCGATCTTGGAGAACACTTTAGCTCCTTGCAAACGATCAAACAAATCATTGATCATTGGTAGTGGGTACTTGTTCTTGATTGTTACTGCATTCAATCCACGGTAATCAACAACCATTCTTAATGATCCATCCTTCTTCTCCACTAAAAGTACGGGTGATCCCCAAGGCGAAGAACTTGGGCGTATATAACCTTTATCCAATAGCTCCTTAATCTGCTTCTTGATTTCCGCCAAATCCTGTGCGGGCATCCTGTATGGTCGCTTCGATATTGGGCCTGTTCCTGGCAAAAGCTCAATCAAAAACTAAATGTCTCTATCCAGTGGCATTCCTGGCAATTCCTCAGGAAATACATCAGGATAATTCTTCACCACTAGCACCTCTTCCTGCACAACTCCTGATAAGCAACTTGCTTGATTCCTATTTGGTCCATGTCGTGACACATACCTGATCCTTCTTCCTTCTGGTGTTGTGAGCAAAATCGTCCTACTTGCGCAATCGATGTTTCCTCCATACATCGACAGCCAATCCATACCTAGAATCACATCCAATCCTTGGGATTCTAGAATGATCAAATCCGTCGGGAACACATGCCTTCCTATACTCAATGGCACTTGAAAACATCCTTGTCTGGCCGTGTACTCTGCTCCTGGTGAGCTTACTAGCATAGGTGTCATAAGAAGCTTAGTGGGTAGGCTATACTTTTCTACAAATCCCCTTGATATGTATGAATGCGATGCACCAGTATCGAAAAGAACAAGTGCAGTAAATGACTTAACCAAAAACTTACCGATTACTGCATCGGGCTGATCTTCAACCTCCTCCACATCAATGTGGTTCACCTGTCCCCTGTTGAAAGGGTTTGGCTTCTTTCCAGAGCTTCCATTTCCACATTGGCCTTCGGGACAATCATTTGCATAATGTCCGGTCTTGGAACACTTGTAACAGGTGACATGGCTCAGGTCTTTCTTGGCTGGGGTTGATGGTGTGGTCCTGTTCTGGCCGTTGCTTCCTCCATTCCCATTACCATTCTTATGGCCATTATGGTTGTGCGAACTACCTCCTCCATGGGTATGCTGAAACTGAACTCCCTGTTTAGGGGTATAGCGGGGCTTCTGCTGGGCTCCAGAGTTATACTTCCCCTGTGCATACTTCCTCTTACGATTTTCAATCTGCTGTTGCTTTCCTTCAATCATGAGGGCGCGGTCTACCAACTCCTAGTAGTTATTGAATCTCGCTACCATCAACTGCATGCTTAACTCATCATTCAGTCCTTCCAGAAACTTCTCCTGCTTAGCTGCATCTGTAGCAACGTCATCTGGGGCATAACGTGCTAACTTACTAAAATCATCCACATACTGGCCAACAGTCCTTCCTCCTTGGCGTAAGTTGCGAAACTCACGCTTCTTCATGGCCATAGCTCCTGCTGAAACATGGGCAGTGCGGAAAGCTTGCTGAAACTGATCCCATGTGACAGTGTCTACAGGGTAAGTGGCTGTGAAATTCTCCCACCATGCTGTTGCGGGTCCGTCAAGCTGATGTGCAGCAAACTTCACCTTCTCACCATCTATAAATCATGCAGTGGTCAACTCCCTACCTATCTTGCGGAGCCAATCATCTGCTACAATCGGCTCGGTGCTACTAGAATACACCGGCGGATTCAGCCTAAGGAAACGGGTCAAGTGATCCGCAGGTGGTGGTGGTGGTGGGTTGTTGTTGTTATTGCCTTGGTTCTGCACCAATGTCTGAATCAAAGTATTCTGCTGCTGAATCAACTGAGTGATCTCTGGCGGGAAAACAAACTCTGGGTCGCGTCTCGGAGGCATCTGAAGGATTTAGAAAAGACGAGAAATTAAGAATAGAGTGAGGTCTAAGGAGGAAACACTACCCAAATGCTCATGAGACAAATGCACACAAAATTCACTTCATTCATTTCAAACAAAAGGGCATACAACGGTCTAACTATCGCAAAAGTGCTTGAACTAAAATGTTTACATGGAGGGATCACTACTAATATATGGTGGTCATCTATTAATTTGAACCGGTGGAAGACTCCATGATGTCTGCTCCAGCTTCGTCTTCAAAGTCGGGTTCACTTGGATCCGAATCGGTGTCGTCGATGATGATGTAGTTGCTCGGACATTCGACGTACTTGTCTTCATTCTTGAGCTCCAACTTCTTCTTGAGTTCTGCAATCTCGCACTTAAGATCGCTATTGTGCCTTGCTACGGCTACGATATCGTCCATGTATTCCTTGCGTTTAGTCTTCATCTCCCTTCAAGTTCGATGATCCTTCCCTTCGCATTCATCAACTCTATCATATCATTGCACATCTGGTTCTCCTGGCGTCAAATGTGCTGGTTTAACTCCTGGATGTAAGCTGCAATGGATCTATCCTTCTTGGTGCTGACTATCTCCCAGTCTTCATTCCTGCGTTCGCAAATCTGGTAGATAGTGTCCTTGAGGTCTTCTTGATAAACTTCTCCAATGCGTCCCATGGTGATATGAGCTGCCATGCTCTTTCCCAGACTCCAGGTTGGTGCACTGAAAACACTATCTATGGGCTTGGTGATTGGCGCGAATGTCCTTCCCGGAACGTGAGCTTGAATCTTCCAGCACTCCTCTTCAGGCAGAGTGGCGTTGAAAGTCCCGGTGAAGCTTGGTAGTCCAATGTTCAAGTACTTGGCGACTTCTTTCAAGTGGTATCCAAAAGGTGTGCCTTCATCCGGTTGGGCGTACTTGATCTTTGTGTCCGTCATCCTAAAAGAGTAGAAAAGATGAGGAGTTAGAAAATGAGAAGAGAATAGTGATCTATGGCTTTAACTTAGTGGTCGTGTCCTACAGTCAGCGTGTGCTCTGATACCATCTCTGTAGCGACCCGACCTCAGATGGTCAAGTCTCTGTGCTCAGGTGTCATCCCTAGATCAGTAATGCTGACACCACACAGTACTTTGAAGGATTTATAACAGAGTAGCAATCACACACTTATTACATCGTTTGTCCAGAAGAGGACTTATTACAATAATCATGGCTTAAGGCCATCTAATAACGGTAACAGCGGAAGACTTGGAAGATAAGTGAGTCCATCAACTCCAACGGCATCACTGAGTATAGAACCACGACCTAAAAGCACCTTACTCGTCGTCTGAAAAGGCTGCAACATGAAAGTTGCAGCCCAAAAACGGGTCAGCACATGGAATATGCTGGCAAAGTAACACATAGAGAATGATGAATAATAAGCCTATACTACATGCATATATGGCTGGTGGAAAAGCTCTATGGTTATAGTTTTTGCATAAAGCCAGTTTTTCCCTACTGCAAAGGAATAAGTTTATTTAACTATCATGGTGGTTGTTAAGCATTGAGAATGGTTGACAGCATCCTCAATCCCAATTAAAAAGTACTCATTAACAAACCCAACAATATTAAATTAGAGTAAGATGTTGAGATTCAAATGATATTTCAAGTACTAGATACTCAGGATGTCCATAACCGGGGACACGACTAATCATGATTAGTTTGTACACTCTGCAGAGGTTTGCGCACTTTTCCCCACAAGACTCGATCGCCTCCGTTTGGTTTCTCGCACTACATGGTGTTTGAGAAACGGATGACCGAGACATAGTCTTTCAGAAGCGCTAGCACCTTACGATGGGTGGACCCGTACACCTACATCCCCTACATCTGCTAGTCCACCACTATAAGAGTTCGCACGACTTAGTCAACTATGCCAGAGCCCATAATGGCTTGTGGCTGCACACGTAAGTTACTAGCATGAATTATCTTATGATCCCTTTGAGCCTGGGTGGCGGTCCATAGGAAAATCACACGGTACCCCCGGGATTTCCAAAAAACAGGCAAGTCCTGGTAACCCCAGGTGCCTCAATCCACCCAGATGTGTATTTAAGTTGCCACCTTAGATAAACCATTAATTTAACAAACTCACATCTGTCATGGATATCACTCACCCAATCCACGTCTACTAGCATAGCATGGAAAAATAAGCAAACGCAGAAGTAACTCCCAAAGGTTTCATAAGTAAAACGGGTAATAGGTACTACCTCATCTACTTCCCATCCCACAATTTAATTAGATCCTAATCATGCAATGTTTGAGGATTGATCTAATGCAATAAAACTGGGTAGTAGAAAAGGTATGATCAAGTGTTACTTGCCTTGCTGATGATCCGCGAAACCTAGAGATTCGAAGTAACAAGCGGCACACTCCAAGTGATCTATCGCAGACAAACAACAAGCATACAATAAGTACTCATCTAATGCACAGGTAAATCTCGAATAAAAGATCTAGCCAGAAAGTTCATCTTAAGAACCCTGGTTGCAAAAAAATTCAAATCGAATAAAGGAACGAAAGTCAAACGGCGAGAGAAAACAACTCGGTTCTAGCAATTTGAAACTAAGTCAAATTTTACAGTAGCAAAACTTGGTTTAAGTTGATTAGTCAGAACGGCGGTTTCGAAATGAAACTCCAGGCGCTTGAATCACCTGATTCCGATAAACGAGCGAGAAGAATAACTAGAACGAAGATCGGATCTGAAATCGTGATCAGAAAATAGCGGATTAAATCCGACTAAAAGAAAACGATGAACGGTTAAACGAACGGACGTTCGTTAACCGAGAATAACCGGTGATCACGTTCGTTAAGACGAACGGTCCGGCGAACGCTCTCTAAACAACAAAACCAAAAAAACGATCTAGGGTTTCAGAAAGAAAACCGAAACGAAAAACCGATCTAGAAAACCGGAACGGAAAATCGGAAAGAAAAACCGGAACGGTTTACGAAAACCGAACCGAGGGGAAAAAGGTGATGCGGCGCGGGGCTAGTACCTCGAAGAGGCGAGGGGCTCCGGCGGCGGCGGCGTTGGGCGGCGGCGGCGGGGGTGGCAAGCGGCGGCGGCAGCGGGGTGAGGGGCGGCGGCGGCGCTGGCTACTGCTGCTGCTGCACTGCGCTGCGGGAG
>NC_041381.1:704507722-704597817 GCF_002162155.2 Triticum dicoccoides
GGGAGGAGAGGAGAGGTGTTTTGGTTTGATGTTTAGAGGGGGGGGGTGCTTGGGTATTTATATTGGGGAGGGGAGGGTTTTGCTTGGAGGAGGGATCAAGAAATAAGAGTAGGAATAGGAATCCTAGAAACAAAAACGGAATAAACGAAACGGGGTCCAAATCCTACTAGGATTTGCAAAAGAAAAGGAAACAGCGGCGGCGCTGGCTCCCTGGCGCGGCGGCGCTGTGCGCGCGCGCGTGCGGCCTGGCGGCTGGCTCGGCCGGCTGGGCCTTTGGCCCAGTCGCGCTGCGGCATTTTTTTTAAATCGGTTTCGCGCGCGGAAAAATACAGAAAAGAAAATCTACCGGACTCCAAAAATTACAAAGTAAATTTTCCCCGACTCCTAAAAACGAGTCGAACAAAATGAACTTTTACTCGGGGCCTAAAATGCAAATTTTTGAAAACACGCATTTTTCCCTAAGGCAAATAAACTCCGAGAAAAATCCAAAATTTGATTTATTTATTAAATCCTCATTTTTCCTAATTTTGGGAAAGTCATATTATTCCCTCTCTTATTTTTGATATTGGAAAAATATTTGAAGATAAAATTAATAAATCCAAATGATCCTCTTTTCAAAAATTGAAAGAACTCAAATATGAAAATTTCGAAATCTCCAACTCTCTCCGTGGGTCCTTGAGTTGCGTGAAATTTCTAGGATCAACAAATGCAAGAAAATATGATATGCATGATGACCTAATGTATAACATTCCAAATTGAAAATTTGGGATGTTACATTGCTATTATAGTTGGATCTTATGATGTTTCTCCCCTTCTACTCTCATGTGATGAATTGAGTTTCCCTCTTGAAGTTATCTTATCGGATTGAGTCTTTATTTGAGAACACTTGATGTATGTCTTGCTGTGTTTATCTGTGGTGACAATGGGATATCACATGCCACTTGATGTATGTTTTGGTGACCAACTTGCGGGTTCCGCCCATGAACCTATGCATAGGGGTTGGCACACGTTTTCTCGACTCTCCGGTAGAAACTTTGGGGCACTCTTTGAAGTACTTTGTGTTGGTTGGATGAATTTGAGATTGTGTGACGCCTATCGTATAATCATGCCCACGGATACTTGAGGTGACAATGGAGTATCTAGGTGACATTAGGGTTTTGGTTGATTTGTGTCTTAAGGCGTTATTCTAGTATGAACTCTATGATGGATCAAGCGGAAAGAATAGCTCTATGTTATTTTACTACGAACTCTTGAATAGATCGATCAAAAAGGATAACTTTGAGGTGGTTTCGTACCCTACCATAATATCTACATTTGTTCTCCACTATTAGTGGCTTTGGAGTGACTCTTTGTTGCATGTTGAGGGATTGTTATATTATCTATCTATGTTATTATTGTTGAGAGAACTTGCACTAGTGAAAGTATGAACCCTAGACCTTGTTTCCTATCACCGCAATTCTGTTTACGCTCACTTTTATCATTAGTTACCTTGCTGTTTTTATATTTTTAGATTACAAAAAGCTTTATCTACCATCCATATTGCACTTGTATCACCATCTCTTCGCCGAACTAGTGCACCTATACAATTTACCATTGTATTGGGTGTGTTGGGGACAAAAGAGACTCTTTGTTATTTGGTTGCAGGGTTGTTTGAGATACCATATTCATCCTACGCCTCCTATAGATTGATAAACCTTAGGTCATCCACTTGAGGGAAATTTGCTACTGTTCTACAAACCTGTGCACTTGCAGGCCCAACAACGTTTACAAGAAGAAGGTTGTGTAGTAGACATCAAGCTCTTTTCTGGCGCCGTTGCCGGGGAGGTGAGTGCTTGAAAGTATATCTTTAGATCTTGCAATCGAATCTTTTTGTTTCTTGTTTTATCACTAGTTTAGTTTATAAAAGAAAATTACAAAAAAAATGGAGTTAAGTTTGTCTCATATGCTTCATCTTTTTAATATCTTTCGTGAGAATGATGGAAAGGAAAATTGTGCTCAATTGCTAGAAGAAGAATGCATAAAAATGCTTGGCACTAAATCCTTGAATGATGAGCATGATTGCAATGTTCTTAGTATGAATTCCTTGAATATCCATGATGCTAATGATATGCAAAGCCACCAGCTTGGGGAAGCTATGTTTGATGAAGATGATATTTTTTGTCCCCCAAGTTTTGATGAGAATATTTATTATGATGAAAGCGTGCCTCCTATTTATGATGATTATATTGATGAAAGTGGGTTTGGAGAGGTCATGACTTTATTTAGTGATGAATCCACTATTTCGGAAGAGGTTCCAATTGACTATGAGAACAAAGTTGCTATCTATGATGATTATTGTGATGACTTGTATGCTATTAAGAATAATGATAACCATGAAACTTGTCATCATGATTTTAGTTTTCAATTGGATTATGCCTCACATGATAATTATTTTGTTGAGTTTGCTCCCACTACTATTCATGAGAATAAATTTGCTTATGTGGAGAGTAGTAAATTTTCTATGCAAGTAGATCATGAAAAGAATGCTTTAGGTGCTGGTTATATTGTTGAATTCATTCATGATGCTACTGAAAATTATTATGAGGGAGGAACTTATGCTTGTAGGAATTGCAATAATATCAAGTTTCCTCTCTATGTGCTTAAAATTTTAAAGCTATGCTTGTTTTACCTTCCTATGCTAGTTGATCCTTGTTCCCATAAGTTGTTTGCTCACAAAATCCCTAGGCATAGGAAGTGGGTTAGACTTAAATGTGCTAGTCATATGCTTCATGATGCCCCGTTATGTTTCAATCCTTATCTTTTATGTGAGCATCATTCTCATCATCATGCCTAGCTAGAAAGGCATTAAAGAAAAAGCGCTTGTTGGGAGACAACCCAATATTTTTCCTTACTGTTTCTGTGTGTTCACATGATTATTCTACTCTAGTAATCATGTTTTATAGCTTTTGTTTCAATAAAGTGCCAAGTAAGACCTTTAGGATAGCTTATGGTGATAGTTGTGTTGATCCTGCTGAAAATCAGAAACTTTTGCACTCAGTAAATTAGTTTTTTTAATTCACAGAAACATGATCCTGATCTGATTATTTTTTCTATGGATTGGTACACAAATTGCTTAGGACTTCCTAATTTGGTAGGATTTTTGGAGTTCCAGAAGTATACGTTTGATACAGATTACTACAGACTGTTCTGTTTTTGACAGATTATGTTTTCTATGTGTTGTTTGCTTATTTTGATGAATCTATGAGTAGTATCGGAGGGTATTAACCATAGATAAGTTGGAATATAGTAGATATTACAACAATATGAATTTGGAATGATTTCATTACAGTACCTAAGTGGTTATTTTATTTTCTTATACTAACGGAGCTTACGAGTTTTCTGTTGAGTTTTGTGTTGTGAAGTTTTCAAGTTTTGGGTAAAGATTCGATGGACTATGGAATAAGGAGTGGCAAAAGCCTAAGCTTGGGGATGCCCATGTCACCCCAATATATTCAAGAATAGCCAAAAGCCTAAGCTTGGGGATGCCCCGGGAAGGCATCCCCTCTTTCGTCTTCGTTCATCGATAACTTTACTTGGAGCTATATTTTTATTCAACACATAATATGTGTTTTGCTTGGAGCATCATTTTCTTTTGTTAGTATTTGCTTGCTATTATTTAGAGTAATGTTTTGCATCTTTATTTTCAATAAAAATGTCAAGGATAGCCTTTGCCATGCTTATTTTGCTAGTATACATGTTGCTGTTTGAAAATAGAAAGTTTACCGCTGTTGCAAAAATTCCCTAGAAAAGTCAGAGAATGGTATAATGTTGAAACCTTTTGCATAATAAGCTCTGATAAATTTAATACATTGGGAATTTTCTCTCATAATTTTTGGAGTTAGGGAAGTATTGATACTCTTGCATTCTTTACAGACTGTACTGTTTTGACAGATTGCTGTTATGTTTGCATTGTTTGCATATGTTTGCTTGTTTAATGATTCTATTTGAGGATAGGAGTATTAAATATGCAGAGGCATTTAGTATGCAATGTTGAATAACAATTTTAGTGATTTGTTACAGTATAAAATGATAAGATTTTGCATTGGTCTATACTAACCTATCTCACGAGTTCTTGTTGAGTTTGGTGTGAATGAAGCTTTTTAAGAAATAGAGAAACCATGATATGAGAGGAATTAAGGAGACACAAAAGCTCAAGCTTGGGGATTACCAAGGCACCCCAAGATAATATTTCAAGAAGTCTCAAGCATCTAAGCTTGGGGATGCCCCGGTAGGCATCCCACCTTTCTTCTTCAACAACTATCGGTTAGTATCGGTTGAGCCTAAGTTTTTGCTTCTTCACATGAGTTGTGCTATCCTTGCAATATCATTTTATTTTGTTTTGCTTGCTGTTTGAATAAAATACCAAGATCTTAAATTCCTTAATGTTAGAGAGTCTTCACATAGTTGCACAATTATTCGTCTACTCATTGATCTTCACTTATATCTTTCGGAGTAGTTTGTCATTTGCTCTAGTGCATCACTTATATATTTTAGAGCACGGCGGTGGTTATATTTTGTAGAAATTGCTAGTCTCTTATGCTTCACTTATATTATTTTGAGAGTCTTTTAGAACAGCATGGTATTTGCTATGGTTACAAAGTTGGTCCTAGAATGATGAGCATCCAAGTTGGGTATAATAAAAACTATCATAGAAAAGAATTGGATGCTATGATCAATTTGATGCTTGATAATTGTTTTGAGATATGGAGGTAGTGATATTAAAGTCATGCTAGTTGAGGTGTTTATGAAAAATACTTGTGTTAAGGGTTGTGATTCCCGTAGCATGCACGTATGGTGAACCGATTTGTGATGAAGTTGGAGCACAATTTTATTTATTGATTGTATTCCTTATGAGTGGCGGTCGGGGACGAGCGATGGTCTTTTCCTACCAATCTATCCCACTAGGATCATGCGCGTAGTGCTTTGTTTTTGATGACTTCTAGATTTTTGCAACAAGTACATGAGTTCTTTTGACTAATGTTGAGTCCATGGATTATACACACCCTCACCCTTCCACCATTGCTAGCCTCTCTTGTGCCGCGCAATTTTCGCCGGTATCATACACCCACCATATACCTTCCTCAAAATAGCCACCATACCTACCTATTATGGCATTTCCATAGCCATTCCGAGATATATTGCCATGCAACTTTCCACCGTTCCGTTCATATGACACGCATTACTTTTGTCATATTGCTCCTTGCATGATCATGTAGTTGACATCGTATTTGTGGCAAGGCCACCTTCATAATTTTCATACATGTCGCTCTTGATTCATTGCATATCCTGGTACACCACCGGAGGCATTCATATAGAATCATATCTTGTTCTAGCTTTGAGTTGTAATTCTTGAGTTGTAAATCCATAAAAGTGTGATGATCTTCATTATTAGAGCATTGTCCTAGTGAGGAAAGAATGATGAAGGCTATGATTCCCCCACAAGTCGAGATGAGACTTCGTACTTTACAAAAAGAAAAAAAAAGAAAAGAAAAAAAAGGAGAAAGGCCAAAAAAAGGCCAAAGAAGAAAAAAAAGAGAAAAAGGAAAAAATAAAATGAGAGAAAAAGAGAGAAGGGACAATGCTACTATCTCTTTTTCCACACTTGTGCTTCAAAGTAGCACCATGATCTTCATGATAGAGAGTCTCCTATGTTGTCACTTTCATATACTAGTGGGAATTTTTCATTATAAAACTTGGCTTGTATATTCCAATGATGGGCTTCCTCAAAATGCCCTAGGTCTTGATGAGCAAGCGAGTTGGATGCACACCCACTTAGTTTCTTTTGTTGAGCTTTCATATATTTATAGCTCTAGTGCATCCGTTGCATGGAAATCCCTACTCACTCACATTGATATCTATTAATGGGCATCTCCATAGCCCGTTGATATGCCTAGTTGATGTGAGAATATCTTCTCCTTTTTGTCTTCTCCACAACCACCATCCTATTCCACATATAGTGTTATGTCCATGGCTCACGCTCATGTATTGCATGAAAGTTGAAAGAGTTTGAGATTATTAAAGTATGAAACAATTCCTTGGCTTGTCATCGGGGTTGTGCATGATTAAATACTTTGTGTGATGAAGATAGAGCAACAGTCATACTATATGATTTTGTAGGGATAACTTTCTTTGGCCATGTTATATTGAGAAGACATGATTACTTTGATTAGTATGCTTGAAGTATCACCATTTTCATGTTAATATGAACTTTTATTTTGTATCATTTGGATCTGAACATTCATGCCCCAATAAAGAAAAAATTACATTGAGAATTATGCTAGGTAGCATTCCACATCAAAATTTTCTTTTTTTATCATTTACCTACTCGAGGACGAGCAGGAATTAAGATTGGGGATGCTTGATACATCTCCAACGTATCTATAATTTTTGATTGTTCCATGCTATTATATTACCCCTTTTGGATGTTTATGGGCTTTATTTTACACATTTATATCATTTTTGAGACTAACCTATTAACCGGAGGCCCAGCCCATATTGCTGTTTTATTGCCTATTTTAGTATTTCGAAGAAAAGGAATATCAAACGGAGTCCAAACGGAATGAAAGCTTCGGCAGCGTGATTTTTTGGAAGAATATGATCCTGGAGACTTGGAGTTCACGTCAGAAGATCCTCAAGGAGGCTAGGAGATAGAGGGGCGCCCCTCCCCCCACTGGGCGCGCCCCCTATCTCGTGGGCTCCTTGAGCACCCCCGACCGACCTCTTTCGCCTATATAATCCCACGTACCCTAAAAACATCCACGGAGAAGATAGATCAGGAGTTCTGCCGCCGCAAGCCTCTGTAGCCACCAAAAACCTCTCGGGAGCCCGTTCTGGCACCCTGCCGGAGGGGGAATCCATCACCGGTGGTCATCTTCATCATCCCGGCGCTCTCCATGACGAGGAGGGAGTAGTTCACCCTCGGGGCTGAGGGTATGTACCAGTAGCTATGTGTTTGATCTCTCTCTCTCTCTCTCGTGTTCTCTCTATGGCACGGTCTTGATGTATCTCGAGCTTTGCTATTATAGTTGAATCTTATGATGTTTCTCCCCCTCTACTCTCTTGTGATGAATTGAGTTTCCCTCTTGAAGTTATCTTATCGGATTGAGTCTTTATTTGAGAACACTTGATGTATGTCTTGCCGTGTTTATCTGTGGTGACAATGGGATATCACGTGCCACTTGATGTATGTTTTGGTGACCAACTTGCGGGTTCCGCCCATGAACCTATGCATAGGGTTAGGCACACGTTTTCTTGACTCTCCGGTAGAAACTTTGGGGCACTCTTTGAAGTACTTTGTATTGGTTGGATGAATTTGAGATTGTGTGATGCATATCCTATAATCATGCCCATGGATACTTGAGGTGACAATGGAGTATCTAGGTGACATTAGGGTTTTGGTTGATTTGTGTCTTAAGGCGTTATTCTAGTATGAACTCTATGATGGATCGAGCGGAAAGAATAGCTCTATGTTATTTTACTACGAACTCTTGAATATATCGATCAAAAAGGATAACTTTGAGGTGGTTTCGTACCCTACCATAATCTCTATGTTTGTTCTCCGCTATTAGTGGCTTTGGAGTGACTCTTTGTTGCATGTTGAGGGATTGTTATATGATCTATCTATGTTATTATTGTTGAGAGAACTTGCACTAGTGAAAGTATGAACCCTAGGCCTTGTTTCCTATCATTGCAATTCCGTTTACGCTCACTTTTATCATGAGTTACCTTGCTGTTTTTATATTTTTCAGATTACAAAAACCTTTATCTACCATCCATATTGCACTTGTATCACCATCTCTTCGCCGAACTAGTGCACCTATACAATTTACCATTATATTGGGTGTGTTGGGGACACAAGAGACTCTTTGTTATTTGGTTGCAGGGTTGTTTGAGAGGGACCATCTTCATCCTACGCCTCCTACGGATTGATAAACCTTAGGTCATCCACTTGAGGGAAATTTGCTACTGTTCTACAAACCTATGCACTTGCAGGCTCAACAACGTCTATAAGAAGAAGGTTGTGTAGTAGACATCGGATGCCTCCAGGTGGTGGTCGCTCGGCTTCGAGGGCATGGTGATGCCGCTCTCACAGATGCCCCCGCACCTGAGCGGGTGCTCTCCTTGATACGTAAGCTTGATGCAGCGAGAGCAGAGATCGCTTCTGGACGTCGCCTCTTGAGTAGGATGGACCACGTTTGGATCAACGCCTCACCGACCTGACGTCCGTCCATCGCCGGCAGGTGGAACAGGCTGAAGCTCATCGAGTGATGGCCAAGGGACACTGTAAACTTGCTGAGGATAACACAGCCCTTGCCGAGAAGCACGCGAAGCTGGCGGCGCAAGCTGAGAAGCGTGCTGCAGTTTTGACCCGGATGATGATGTCCTGCACCCAGAACCTTAAAGCTCACGAGCACGCGGTTCGGATATCTTCCGAGGAGACCGACTTGTATGCGAGACGCCGTGAAGAGGCGGGCGCATTCTTGGCGGCTGGTGGCACTCCCCCGAAGATCGCGATCGTCCTGTCCTATCGTCCTCTTGGGTGAGGGGACGGTCCATGCCATCATCTTCTGCAGTTCTGCTCCGGTGACGAAGGGCTGCACATTAGTCTTAAACAAGTTTCAGCTTAGTGGAATAAAGTTTGTTTTAGGTTCTGCCGAAGAACCAATCATTTAGTTCTAGTGGGTTTGATTAAGTTAGTTCCAATAGGTTTGATTAAGTTTGTATTACCGATTAAACTAGTAATAAAAAGATGATGGCTCTCATGATTTTTTTATTCTGTGCGGCTTTATTTGAAGCTAATCAGAGAGTTGTGTCGCATCAGCCTCCAAAGCCCAGCGTTCGCTTTAGTAGGCTTGTTTGTGCGTCATCGTCGCTACACGCACGACCCTCTCCTGCTCATCAGGTACCCGGCTAGATCGACTTCGGGTTTTTTTGCAGGGAAATTGAGCTTTATTCATATAAAGGCATTCGCTGAGCAGTCAGCCAGAAGGCTGCTGATCAGGAAGCTAGGAGTTTTTGTAAGCCAGCTTTCCTCACCGTCACCGTACAAGCGCGTTTTGCACAAAGGTGAGCGGGGACATTAGCTGACCTACTTACATGCTGTATTACAAAGGAATTAAAACTAGCAGAAAGCTCATCTATTTCATGAAGAATAGGAGCCACAACAGAATGATTGTTGCGGCAAGTGTTCCAGAGGTTGACCACCTCGAGACTATCAGTCTCTAGCACCACATGCGAAAACCCCCTAATACTTGTGAAGATTACTCCATCTCTTGCAGCTAGGGCTTCCGCAATAAAGGGGTCAGTCACTCCGGGATGGGGTTTACACCAAACTCCCAATAAGCCGGAAGCTGAACGCACCACACCTCCAGCTCTGCTCTTCCCTTCCAGGTGGACAGTCGCAGCATCTGTATTAATTTTGATCTGACCTGCCTCAGGGGGACGCCAGCCATGGCCTGGCAAGATGTACACCTATTGCAAGGGAATATCCAGTAGTGCCAATGCTTCACGAGTGAGTCGAACTGAACTCGCCGGGTCCAGCTTGTCACCCTCGTGCGTCCACCGATTTTGTGAAGTCCAAATGGAGCACATTACTGAAATGATCGATGCTCGCTCCCGCGTAGAGAACCTGTCATCACATAAAATGTAGGTAGCCCATGTAGATGGGTGCAGGCGCGGTAGCTTGATGTCCATAAGTGAGCGCGCTTCTTCCCAAAATATCTGGGCATGGGAGCAATGAATAAGTGCATGTTCCAAGTCTTCCTCCTTAGCCTGACAAAGTTTGCATAAACTGATTTCACGGATGTGACGGACCTTGAGGGTACGTTCATCAGGCAAAATTCCTCGAAGAACCCTCCACTAGAACACCCTCACTTTTGGTACCACCTTTAGAGACCATAGCAATTTCCACAACTGATGCTTGCTTACTGAAGATTCGGTAACCTGCCCTTCTTCTCGAGCTTGATGCTCTTTCTGAATCACTAGAGCACGGTACGCTGACTTAACAGTGTAGATGCCTGTTCTCTCATGTGCCCATGCCAATGTGTCTTCGCCACCACCGCGTTGGAGAGGGATATTCAAAATTGCCTCCGCTTTCGGTGCGATAAAGCTGTCTCGAACTAGTTCCTGACGCCAGGTCTAGTTCTCTGAGTCAATGAGCTCGCTCACCTGAGTGATGCTCGTGCCCTGTGGTTTGAATAGAGGGGTTCTAGTTATCGTTGTTGGTATCCATTTGTCTGTCCATGGATTGATTGAGGTGCCATCCCCAACACGAAGAACTATGCCCGCATGCAGAGCTTCACGTCCAGCAATAATTGCCCACCAAGTGGCTGAGGAGGATTTAGGTGTCGAAGCATGCAGGAAATCCGAGTCTGGAAAGTACCTGCCCTTCATAACTCTCACGCAAAGTGACGTTGGATTTGTCATAAAGCGCCAGCCATGTTTGCCAAGGAGTGCCAGGTTGAACATGTGAAGATCGCGAAAACCCATCCCTCCCTGACATTTTGGTTTTGCTAGTTCCTTCCAAGAGATGCAGTGAAGTGCCCTTTTATCTATGGAACTACTCCACCAATACCTTGCCATATTTGATGTAAACTTTTTACACACCTTTTTTGTCAGTAAGAAACAGGTCATGCTATATGTGGGAATGGCCTGAACAATTGTTTTTAGTAAGACCTCTCTCCCTGCACATGCGAAGAGCCATTCCGACCAGCCTTGCATATTGCTCCGTGCCTGTTCACCCATGTGATCAAAGGTCCCGCTCGTAATCCGGCCAACGGTGGTGGGAAGACCAAGATATCTATCACGGAACGCTTCTACCATGATATCAAGCATTCCTTTGACAGTCTGTCTGATGGAGCCAGGTGTGTTGGGGCTAAAGAAAATTGCACTTTTATCCTTGTTTACACGCTGCCCTGAAGCCTCGTCGTAGATCCTCGGTATATCATTTAACCTTTCTACACACTGAGAGTTTGCATTCAAAAAGATGAGACAATTGTCCGCAAAGAGCAAGTGACTCACCCATGGTGACCAAACACTCGCCCTAATGCCCTTATCAATGTATCCTCCATAATATTTAAGCATGGACGATAAGCCTTCTGCACACAGCAGAAACAAATATGGAGAAGCGGGGTCACCTTGTCGCAGCCCCTGAGAGGGCGTGAAGTAGGGTTGCAATTCACCATTTATTCTGACAGAGAAATGAATAGAGCTGACACATTTCATGATTAAACTGATCCAAACGGGGCTGAATCCCAACCAACGCAGGATGGCCTCCAGGTAGTGCCATTCAACTCTATTGTACGCTTTCATCATGTCAAGTTTAACTGCACAAGCATGGTTCTTGCCTTTCTTCCTCCGGCGAAGGGTATGCACGCTTTCAAAGGCCACCAATACATTGTCAGTAATCAGATGTCCGGGAACGAACGCACTTTGTTCCTCGCTAATGATCTCGTCCATGCAACCCCTCATACGGTTGGTGATAGCTTTAGCTGCAATTTTGTATAGCACGGGGCATAATGCAATGGGTCGATATTGGGAAATCGATTGGGGGTATCGTACCTTTGGGATCAGAGTTATGGAGGTGTCATTTAGACCCATTGGTAGATCACCCCCATTGAGAAACCCTAGCACTACATTAGTCACGTCATCTTTCAGCAAGTGCCAGTGACGTTGGAAGAACCCTGCCGTGAAACCATCCACCCCCGGGGCTTTGGATGGCGCCATCTGGAACAGCGCATCATGGACTTCTTTTGCCTCGAATGGTTTCGTCAGCGTCTCATTCATCTCCGGTGTGACTTTCACCGGTACATGAGCCAGCAGCTCGCTCGTATCAACCATTCCCTGAGAGGTATATAATGCTTGATAGAACGACTGAATCTCCTGCTTATCTTCTGTTTCATCAGCACAAACTGAGCCATCTGCTCTCTTCAAGCCACTGATTTTGTTCATACATTGTCACTGCTTAGCTTGTGCTTGAAAATAGCCTGTGTTACGATCACCTGCACGTAACCATAGCACTCGCGAACGCTGCTTTAACCATATTTCCTCTAGTCTAAGTGCCTCTCGCAATTTGATCACCATGGCCTTCTCTTCAGACGGCCCCCTGCCTATGGACTGTCTTTGCAGCTTGTCGAGTCTCTTTTGCAACTGTCGGACTGACCTCGCGAGACATCCAAATTCCTTAGCTCCCCAAGGTTCAAGGGTGTTCTGTAATGCACCAAGTGAATCAACTATCCCTTGCAAACCTGGGGTCCTAACTTGTTTTCTCCATGTTTCCGTGACTATTTCCTCATAGTCAGAATATGTTTGCCAAATATTCTTGTATCTAAATTGCTTCACTCGACGTGCCGTCCGTCCTCTTCGTGTCCTGGATGTCAGTCACCACAAAACAATGATCGGACTCGGTAGCAGCAACATGGCGCACTCGAATATCTTCATAACGTTGGCGGAAGGCTTCATTTGCAAAGGCCCGGTCAAGCCTAGCTTTTACATTATTGTCACCCCCTTGCCTGTTATCCCATGTATAGGCCATTCCAGACCATCCCAGGTCTTGGAAGGAAACATCTTCGACAACTTCTCAAAAGGCCTTCATTTGCCATTCCGGTCGGGCCGTCTTGCTGAAGTGCTCGTCACCAAATAGTGTCTCGTTAAAATCACACACCACAAAGAATGGGGCAGGGTATGTAAGGCCCGAAGAAAGCGCCAGCTATGATGCCTATCTTCGACCCGCGGTGCACCGTAAAATCCAGTAAATCGCCACTACGAGGCGGCTTGATCTCTGACTTTCACCGATGCATCAATGTGACTCTTGTTGTAGTTTTGCAATGTAACATCCATGTCCTTGGACCAATACAGTCCAATTCCACCACTTAACCCAATGTTGTCAACCGTGAAACATCCTGAAAAACCAAGCTGATATCGCAGGTCTTCAACTCGTTTAGCCCTGATTTTAGTTTCCATTACAAATAGCAGGGCAGGACCTTCCTGCTTCACCAGACGGTGAAGCTCTCGAACTGCCTCAGGGTTCCCAAGCCCCCGGCAGTTCCAACTAATGCAAATCATTGGGATGGGCAGCGCTGCTCCGCAGACGCTGTCGAATTTTCGGGTGTTGGTTTCTTCTTTTTTGGAACTCGCTCCTCTGATTGCTCATCCCCTTCTTCCCCTGTACCTTTCCCATGCGGATCTACATGTGCTGAACTATTTGTGGTTTGTCCATCCGTCAGGAGCAAAGTGAAGGAAATATGCCCTAGAGGCAATAATAAAGTTATTATTTATTTCCTTATAATCATGATAAATGTTTATTATTCATGCTAGAATTGTATTTTCCGGAAACATAATACATGTGTGAATACATAGACAAACAGAGTGTCACTAGTATGCCTCTACTTGACTAGCTCGTTAATCAAAGATGGTTATGTTTCCTAACCATGAACAATGAGTTGTTATTTGATTAACGAGGTCACATCATTAGTAGAATGATCTGATTGACATGACCCATTCCATTAGCTTAGCACCTGATCGTTTAGTATGTTGCTATTGCTTTCTTCATGACTTATACATGTTCCTACGACTATGAGATTATGCAACTCCCGTTTACCGGAGGAACACTTTGGGTACTACCAAACGTCACAACGTAAATGGGTGATTATAAAGGAGTACTACAGGTGTCTCCAATGGTCGATGTTGGGTTGGCGTATTTCGAGATTAGGATTTGTCACTCCGATTGTTGGAGAGGTATCTCTGGGCCCTCTCGGTAATACACATCACATAAGCCTTGCAAGCATTACAACTAATATGTTAGTTGTGAGATGATGTATTACGGAACGAGTAAAGAGACTTGCTGATAACGAGATTGAACTAGGTATTGGATACCGACGATCGAATCTCGGGCAAGTAACATACCGATGACAAAGGGAACAACGTATGTTGTTATGCGGTCTGACCGATAAAGATCTTCGTAGAATATGTAGGAGCCAATATGGGCATCCAGGTCCCGCTATTGGTTATTGACCAGAGACATGTCTCGGTCATGTCTACATTGTTCTCGAACCCGTAGGGTCCGCACGCTTAAGGTTACGATGACAGTTATATTATGAGTTTATGCATTTTGATGTACCGAAGGTTGTTCGGAGTCCCGGATGTGATCACGGACATGACGAGGAGTCTCGAAATGGTCAAGACGTAAAGATTGATATATTGGAAGCCTATGTTTGGACATCGGAAGTGTTCCGGGTGAAATCGGGATTTTACCGGGTTACCGGGAGGTTACCGGAACCCCCCGGGAGCCATATGGGCCATCATGGGCCTTAGTGGAAAGGAGAAAGGGGCAGCCCAAGGTGGCTGCGCCTCTTTCCCCTCCCCTAGTCCTATTAGGACTAGGAGAAGGTGGCCGGCCCCCCTCTCTCCCTTCCCCTCCGAGGAATCCTAGTTGGACTAGGATTGGGGGGAGGAATCCTACTCCCAGAGGGAGTAGGACTCTCCTGCGCCTCCCTCTTTGGCCGGCCAGCCTCCCCTCCTCTCCTCCTTTATATACGCAGGCAGGGGCACCTCTAAACACACAAGTTGACACAAGTTGATCCACGTGATCGATTCCTTAGCCGTGTGCGGTGCCCCCTGCCACCATATTCCTCGATAATACTGTAGCGGAGTTTAGGCGAAGCCCTGCTGCTGTAGTTCATCAAGATCGTCACCACGCCGTCGTGCTGACGAAACTCTTCCCCGACACTTTGCTGGATCGGAGTCCGGGGATCGTCATCGAGCTGAACGTGTGCTCGAACTCGGAGGTGCCGTAGTTTCGGTGCTTGATCGGTTGGATCGTGAAGACGTACGACTACTTCCTCTACGTCGTGTCATTGCTTCCGCAGTCGGTCTGCGTTGGGTACGTAGACAACACTCTCCTCTCGTTGCTATGCATCACATGATCCTGTGTGCGCGTAGGAAATTTTTTGAAATTACTACGAAACCCAACAGTGGCATCCGAGCCTAGGTTAATGATGTTGATGTTATATGCACGAGTAGAACACAAGTGAGTTGTGGACGATACAAGTTATACTGCCTACCAGCATGTCATATTTTGGTTCAGCGGTATTGTTGGACGAGACGACCCGGACCAACCTTACGCGTACGCTTACGCGAGACCGGTTCCCTCGACGTGCTTTGCACAGAGATGGCTTGCGGGCGACTGCCTCTCCAACTTTAGTTGAACCAAGTATGGCTACGCCCGGTCCTTGCGAAGGTTAAAACGAAGTCTATTTGACAAACTATCGTTGTGGTTTTGATGCGTATGTGAGATTGGTTCTTACTTAAGCCCGTAGCAGCCACGTAAAACATGCAACAACAAAGTAGAGGACGTCTAACTTGTTTTTGCAGGGCATGTTGTGATGTGATATGGTCAAGGCATGATGCTGAATTTTATTGTATGAGATGATCATGTTTTGTAACCAAGTTATCGGCAACTGGCAGGAGCCATATGGTTGTCGCTTTATTGTATGCAATGCAATCGCGATGTAATGCTTTACTTTATTACTAAACGGTAGTGATAGTCGTGGAAGCATAAGATTGGCGAGACGACAACGATGCTACGATGGAGATCAAGGTGTCGCGCCGGTGACGATGGTGATCATGACGGTGCTTCGGAGATGGAGATCACAAGCACAAGATAATGATGGCCATATCATATCACTTATATTGATTGCATGTGATGTTTATCTTTTTATGCATCTTATCTTGCTTTGATTGACGGTAGCATTATAAGATGATCTCTCACTAAATTATCAAGAAGTGTTCTCCCTGAGTATGCACCGTTGCAAAAGTTCTTCGTGCTGAGACACCACGTGATGATCGGGTGTGATAGGCTCTACGTTCAAATACAACCGGTGCAAAACAGTTGCGCACGCAGAATACTCAGGTTAAACTTGACGAGCCTAGCATATGCAGATATGGCCTCGGAACACGGAGACCGAAAGGTCGAGCGTGAATCATATAGTAGATATGATCAACATAATGATGTTCACCGATGAAACTACTCCATCTCACATGATGATCGGACATGGTTTAGTTGATTTGGATCACGTGATCACTTAGAGGATTAGAGGGATGTCTATCTAAGTGGGAGTTCTTTAATAATATGATTAATTGAACTTAAAATTTATCATGAACTTAGTCCCTGATAGTATCTTGCTTGTTTATGTTGATTGTAGATAGATGGCTCGTGCTGTTGTTCCGTTAAATTTTAATGCGTTCCTTGAGAAAGCAAAGTTGAAAGATGATGGTAGCAATTACACGGACTGGGTCCGTAACTTGAGGATTATCCTCATTGCTGCACAGAAGAATTACGTCCTGGAAGCACCGCTGGGTGCCAGGCCTGCTGCTGAAGCAACGCCAGATGTTATGAACGTCTGGCAGAGCAAAGCTGATGACTACTCGATAGTTCAGTGTGCCATGCTTTACGGCTTAGAATCGGGACTTCAACGACGTTTTGAACGTCATGGAGCATATGAGATGTTCCAGGAGTTGAAGTTAATATTTCAAGCAAATGCCCGGATTGAGAGATATGAAGTCTCCAATAAGTTCTATAGCTGCAAGATGGAGGAGAACAGTTCTGTCAGTGAGCATATACTCAAAATGTCTGGGTATAATAATCACTTGATTCAATTGGGAGTTAATCTTCCGGATGATTGCGTCATCGACAGAATTCTCCAATCACTGCCACCAAGCTACAAGAGCTTCGTAATGAACTATAATATGCAAGGGATGAACAAGACTATTCCCGAGCTCTTCGCAATGCTGAAAGCTGCGGAGGTAGGTTAACAAGACCACTAGTTTCAAGAAAAAGGGCAAAGGGAAGAAAAAGGGGAACTTCAAGAAGAACGACAAGCAAGTTGCTGCTCAAGAGAAGAAACCTAAGTCTGGACCTAAGCCTGAAACTGAGTGCTTCTACAGCAAGCAGACTGGTCACTGGAAGCGGAACTGCCCCAAGTATTTGGCGGATAAGAAGGATGGCAAGGTGAACAAAGGTATATGTGATATACATGTTATTGATGTGTACCTTACTAGAGCTCGCAGTAGCACCTGGGTATTTGATACTGGTTCTGTTGCTAATATTTGCAACTCGAAACAGGGACTACAGAATAAGCGGGCACTGGCAAAGGACGAGGTGACGATGCGCGTGGGAAACGGTTCCAAAGTCGATGTGATCGCAGTCGGCACGCTACCTCTACATCTACCTTCGGGATTAATATTAGACCTAAGTAATTGTTATTTGGTGCCAGCGTTGAGCATGAACATTATATCTGGATCTTGTTTAATGCGAGACGGTTATTCATTTAAATCAGAGAATAATGGTTGTTCTATTTATATGAGTAATATCTTTTATGGTCATGCACCCTTGAAGAGTGGTCTATTTTTATTGAATCTTGATAGTAGTAATACACATATTCATAATGTTGAAGCCAAAAGATGCAGAGTTGATAATGAAAGTGCAACTTATTTGTGGCACTGTCGTTTAGGTCATATCGGAATAAAGCGCATGAAGAAACTCCATACCGATGGACTTTTGGAACCACTTGATTATGAATCACTTGGTACTTGCGAACCGTGCCTCTTGGGCAAGATGACTAAAACACCGTTCTCCGGTACTATGGAGAGAGCAACAGATTTGTTGGAAATCATACATACCGATGTATGTGGCCCGATGAATATTGAGGCTCGTGGCGGATATCGTTATTTTCTCACCTTCACAGATGATTTAAGCAGATATGGGTATATTTACTTAATGAAACATAAGTCTGAAACATTTGAAAAGTTCAAAGAATTTCAGAGTGAAGTTGAAAATCATCGTAACAAGAAAATTAAGTTTCTACGATCTGATCGTGGAGGAGAATATTTGAGTTACGAGTTTGGTGTACATTTGAAAAATTGTGGAATAGTTTCGCAACTCACGCCACCCGGAACACCACAGCGTAATGGTGTGTCCGAACGTCGTAATCGTACTTTACTAGATATGGTGCGATCTATGATGTCTCTTACTGATTTACCGCTATCATTTTGGGGATATGCTTTAGAGACGGCCGCATTCACGTTAAATAGGGCACCATCAAAATCCGTTGAGACGACGCCTTATGAACTATGGTTTGGCAAGAAACCAAAGTTGTCGTTTCTTAAAGTTTGGGGCTGCGATGCTTATGTGAAAAAACTTCAACCTGATAAGCTCGAACCCAAATCGGAGAAATGTGTATTCATAGGATACCCAAAGGAAACTGTTGGGTACACCTTCTATCACAGATCCGAAGGCAAAACATTTGTTGCTAAGAATGGATCATTTCTAGAGAAGGAGTTTCTCTCGAAAGAAGTGAGTGGGAGGAAAGTAGAACTTGACGAGGTAACTGTACCTGCTCCCTTACTGGAAAGTAGTTCATCACAGAAAACTGTTTCAGTGACACCTACACCAGTTAGTGAGGAAGCCAATGATAATGATCATGAAACTTCAGATCAAGATACTACTGAACTTCGTAGATCAACCAGAGTAAGATCCGCACCAGAGTGGTACGGTAATCCTGTTCTGGAGGTCATGCTACTAGATCATGATGAACCTACGAACTATGAAGAAGCGATGGTGAGCCCAGATTCCGCAAAGTGGCTAGAAGCCATGAAATCTGAGATGGGATCCATGTATAAGAACAAAGTATGGACTTTGGTTGACTTGCCCGATGATCGGCAAGCGATTGAGAATAAATGGATTTTTAAGAAGAAGACTGACGCTGATGGTAATGTTACTGTCTACAAAGCTCGACTTGTCGCAAAAGGTTTTCGGCAAGTTCAAGGAATTGACTACGATGAGACCTTCTCACCCATAGCGATGCTTAAGTCCGTCCGAATCATGTTAGCAATTGCCGCATTTTATGATTTTGAAATTTGGCAAATGGATGTCAAAACTGCATTCCTGAATGGATTCCTGGAAGAAGAGTTGTATATGATGCAACCAGAAGGTTTTGTCGATCCAAAGGGAGCTAACAAAGTGTGCAAGCTCCAGCGATCCATTTATGGACTGGTGCAAGCCTCTCGGAGTTGGAATAAACGTTTTGATAGTGTGATCAAAGCATTTGGTTTTATACAGACTTTTGGAGAAGCCTGTATTTACAAGAAAGTGAGTGGGAGCTCTGTAGCATTTCTGATATTATATGTGGATGACATATTACTGATTGGAAATGATATAGAATTTCTGGATAGCATAAAGGGATACTTGAATAAAAGTTTTTCAATGAAAGACCTCGGTGAAGCTGCTTACATATTAGGCATTAAGATCTATAGAGACAGATCAAGACGCTTAATTGGACTTTCACAAAGCACATACCTTGACAAAATTTTGAAGAAATTCAAAATGGATCAAGCAAAGAAAGGGTTCTTGCCTGTGTTACAAGGTGTGAAATTGAGTAAGACTCAATGCCCGACCACTGCAGAAGATAGAGAGAATATGAAAGATGTTCCCTATGCATCAGCCATAGGCTCTATCATGTATGCAATGCTGTGTACCAGACCTGATGTGTGCCTTGCTATAAGTTTAGCAGGGAGGTACCAAAGTAATCCAGGAATGGATCACTGGACAGCGGTCAAGAACATCCTGAAATACCTGAAAAGGACTAAGGATATGTTTCTCGTATATGGAAGTGACAAAGAGCTCATCGTAAAAGGTTACGTTGATGCAAGCTTTGACACTGATCCGTACGATTCTAAATCGCAAACCGGATACGTGTTTACATTAAACGGTGGAGCTGTCAGTTGGTGCAGTTCTAAACAAAGCGTCGTAGCGGGATCTACATGTGAAGCGGAATACATAGCTGCTTCGGAAGCAGCAAATGAAGGAGTCTGGATGAAGGAGTTCATATCCGATCTAGGTGTCATACCTAGTGCATCGGGTCCAATGAAAATCTTTTGTGACAATACTGGTGCAATTGCCTTGGCAAAGGAATCCAGATTTCACAAAAGGACCAAACACATCAAGAGACGCTTCAACTCCATCCGGGATCTAGTCCAGGTGGGAGACATAGAGATTTGCAAGATACATACGGATCTGAATATTGCAGACCCGTTGACTAAGCCTCTTCCACGAGCAAAACATGATCAGCACCAAAGCTCCATGGGTGTTAGATTCAATACAGTGTAATCTAGATTATTGACTCTAGTGCAAGTGGGAGACTGAAGGAAATATGCCCTAGAGGCAATAATAAAGTTATTATTTATTTCCTTATAATCATGATAAATGTTTATTATTCATGCTAGAATTGTATTTTCCGGAAACATAATACATGTGTGAATACATAGACAAACAGAGTGTCACTAGTATGCCTCTACTTGACTAGCTCGTTAATCAAAGATGGTTATGTTTCCTAACCATGAACAATGAGTTGTTATTTGATTAACGAGGTCACATCATTAGTAGAATGATCTGATTGACATGACCCATTCCATTAGCTTAGCACCTGATCGTTTAGTATGTTGCTATTGCTTTCTTCATGACTTATACATGTTCCTACGACTATGAGATTATGCAACTCCCGTTTACCGGAGGAACACTTTGGGTACTACCAAACGTCACAACGTAAATGGGTGATTATAAAGGAGTACTACAGGTGTCTCCAATGGTCGATGTTGGGTTGGCGTATTTCGAGATTTGGATTTGTCACTCCGATTGTCGGAGAGGTATCTCTGGGCCCTCTCGGTAATACACATCACATAAGCCTTGCAAGCATTACAACTAATATGTTAGTTGTGAGATGATGTATTACGGAACGAGTAAAGAGACTTGCCGTTAACGAGATTGAACTAGGTATTGGATACCGACGATCGAATCTCGGGCAAGTAACATACCGATGACAATTATATTATGAGTTTATGCATTTTGATGTACCGAAGGTTGTTCGGAGTCCCGGATGTGATCACGGACATGACGAGGAGTCTCGAAATGGTCTAGACGTAAAGATTGATATATTGGAAGCCTATGTTTGGACATCGGAAGTGTTCCGGGTGAAATCGGGATTTTACCGGGTTACCGGGAGGTTACCGGAACCCCCCGGGAGCCATATGGGCCATCATGGGCCTTAGTGGAAAGGAGAAAGGGGCAGCCCAAGGTGGCTGCGCCTCTTTCCCCTCCCCTAGTCCTATTAGGACTAGGAGAAGGTGGCCGGCCCCCCTCTCTCCCTTCCCCTCCGAGGAATCCTAGTTGGACTAGGATTGGGGGGAGGAATCCTACTCCCAGAGGGAGTAGGACTCTCCTGCGCCTCCCTCTTTGGCCGGCCAGCCTCCCCTCCTCTCCTCCTTTATATACGGAGGCAGGGGCACCTCTAAACACACAAGTTGACACAAGTTGATCCACGTGATCGATTCCTTAGCCGTGTGCGGTGCTCCCTGCCACCATATTCCTCGATAATACTGTAGCGGAGTTTAGGCGAAGCCCTGCTGCTGTAGTTCATCAAGATCGTCACCACGCCGTCGTGCTGACGAAACTCTTCCCCGACACTTTGCTGGATCGGAGTCCGGGGATCGTCATCGAGCTGAACGTGTGCTCGAACTCGGAGGTGCCGTAGTTTCGGTGCTTGATCGGTTGGATCGTGAAGACGTACGACTACTTCCTCTACGTCGTGTCATTGCTTCCGCAGTCGGTCTGCGTTGGGTACGTAGACAACACTCTCCTCTCGTTGCTATGCATCACATGATCCTGTGTGCGCGTAGGAAAATTTTTGAAATTACTACGAAACCCAACACAAAGGTGCAGGATCGACTCGTCTATACACTTGTTTAGGTACTTCTTTCCTTTTTTTCATTGAAGGTCTGTTCTTGACAGGAGAATTTACCTCCACACTGTCCTTGTCCTTACCAACATTGCTCGAGTTCTTTGACTCCCTCTGACTATTCGGGCACGAAAACTGATCCTTGTTTGCGCCATCACCCAATGTAGTCTTCTTCTTTTCCTCTGGTGCTCTCAACTTAGGCCCAAAAGGTAAATCGCCGTTTTCATCCCGGGGGCCTGGTGTTGGGCAAAACAGATTGGAGTGACCCAGTCTACTTCAAGAGAAACAGAAGTGGGGGACTTGTTCATACTGTATGTCATACAAGTCTGTCTTCTTCCTCTTCGCCGACTTGATCAGAATCCATCTCCTCAAAGGTTTGCTCACATCACGTGAAATTCTGGCTCTCAAGAATCCCCCCACATGATCGAGCTGAATCGAGGTGGCATCCTTGTCAATTTGTTGTGCTATTAGTTTGCCCCAAGACACATCTCGAAGATTATATGGGAGATTTGGGACCCTGGCCCATAGATGGAGCCGGTCAAACTTGACCTCATCAGGTCGCATGTAGTCCTCAAATTCCGCCAGAGCAACAGCGTTCTTGCTAACATGCCATGGGGATCCGATCCAGATGCGATCGCGATCCCATTGTGTCTCAAAATCAGCCACAAACGTGTTCTCGCCCATTGATATGAATTTCAATCCTCTAGGGTTTCCCCAAGCTGGGCAGAGGGCATTGGTAATGGTTTGGATGTGTCAAGGATGGCGATGCAAAACCCTACCAGCCACCAGCCACTTCTTCGCTTCTCCCTCCTCCGTGTCGTCTATGACTAGAGGAGTTGCTTCCTCATCTGTGATCTCAAGCTTCCCGAGCGCTTCCTCAAGCTTCACCCAATCCGTCCTCGCAGAGCTTGGCCCCTCATCGGTTTGCTTTCCGCCAGCTGATGTAGCCATCGCCGCCGGAATCAAGGGGCGCCCCGCCGGAGAGATCCAACGTGCGCCGCGAGCGTCCATCGAAACCCTAGTCGCCGCCGCCAGGGGTTTTTAGGTTTTCAAGGAAACCTAGTATGCACTAACATGTCCGCTCGACTACGGTTGTTACGAACTCCGAGGCCGGCGACCAACGTATGGGTACGTGTATCTTGACCGCCTGCCGTGTTTTACCTGTGTAAAAGAAAAACAAACCAAAGTATGCGTAGATGCACGTGTGAAGGGTTAGATGCATGGCCCATGCACGCACGTATTCATGGGATTGCACTGAGTAAGTCATGCATTCGCTCGTGCCGGTTTTGAACCATCACTGTTTCCACCTCCGGCGGCGAGCACCGACCAGTATGACTTCAGCGGACGCCGAAGCCTTTCAGGCTCTCCTCGCTCCTCTGTACACTCTGTGCTAGCTCCACCGCGTCGTCAGCTTCGTCCGGCCGGCTCCACCGTTGCTTGCACGCGTATCCCGAACATCCTCTAGATTGTACCTGTATGGAAAAAAAAGGAAAAAGGAAAAGAAAGAGATAAGAGAGAAAATGAAAAAAATAGGATGCCGTGCCATAACCGTGATAACGACGGTAAACTCCTGGTCTTCATTGGTCATCGTAGTGCTCGGCGCCACCGCAACACACCATCGCTGCCGAGGTAAGAGACTTCTCGTCGCGTGAACAACATGTTGTGGACGCCATGTACACCATGTAGGCACGTAGTTGCAGGTATGTTCTTCCGTACGCGCATTCTTTAGGGAGCTTATTGCGATCTCCCAACAGACGATGCCAGCCGACGAGACAACCCTAATTCGTCTTCATTTCATGGCGAAACATCATGCCTTGTCCTGAAAACAAAATAGATTTTACCAAACTTGTTGTGACCGCCTAACTGCTGTGGTGCCAGACGACTAGATCAGAGGATTTCACAGATTCATGCTGGCCGCACTGGCGCATTGCACTGCTCCCATTATCTTCATATGATGATGTAGGTGAGGCGTCGGTAGACCATCGACAACTCCGCTTCGCCATGAATAGTGTACCGACAGGTGGTATGCCGGGTCGTCATCGGCCTTATGGATGATCGAGGGATGATATTGCCCCCAAGTTTCATTGTTGTTGGAGACAGGGTACGGGAGTAACATCAGCACCACCCTATGAGCTCAGGTGCCTCCTTCCTACACCCATTGTTTATGTTGGTGCAGATGATTGGTTGCCGGGATGTCGTCGGCATTAGCAGATCGATGTCGGGATATCATCGACGTCCACAGGCGCATGGGATTGCCCCCGATGCCTGTGTTGTTGGTTGGTGTAGAGACTCACTGTCGGGTTGTCATCGGCAAAGCCGAGAAGTACCTCTTCATTGGCTGCAAAAGACGTTGAGGAAGGGCAACAACTAGAAACACCCAACAAAACAAAGCGAACCAAGAGGAAAAAGGGAAGGTTTGGTTGGTCTTCAAAATGTTGGCTTTCCCGCTATACACTAGCTATAGGTGTGACATCTGAGAAGGCTACCAAAGGACTTGTCATCGGGAATCGTCGAAATACCATGACGATTACAACTCAACAACTGCATAAGCCTCGGTGTACGTGTATGAAGACGCCGTATTTTGGGATGCTTTCGAGAGGCAACAGAAATTCATATTCTAGCCCATCATCGTGCGGAGGGGCTGTTGGAAATATGCCCTAGAGGCAATAATAAATTAGTTATTATTACTATATTTCCTTGTTCATGATAATCGTTTATTATCCATGCAATAATTGTATTGATAGGAAACTCAGATACATGTGTGGATACATAGACAACACCATGTCCCTAGTAAGCCTCTAATTGACTAGCTCGTTGATCAATAGATGGTTACGGTTTCCTGACCATGGACATTGAATGTCGTTGATAACGGGATCACATCATTAGGAGAATGATGTGATGGACAAGACCCAATCCTAAGCCTAGCACAAAGATCGTAGTTCGTATGCTAAAGCTTTTCTGATGTCAAGTATTTTTTCCTTGGACCATGAGATTGTGCAACTCCCGGATACCGTAGGAATGCCTTGGGTGTACCAAACGTCACAACGTAACTGGGTGGCTATAAAGGTGCACTACAGGTATCTCCGAAAGTGTCTGTTGGGTTGGCACGAATCGAGACTGGGATTTGTCACTCCGTGTGACGGAGAGGTATCTCTGGGCCCACTCGGTAGGACATCATCATAATGTGCACAATGTGACCAAGGAGTTGATCACGGGATGATGTGTTACGGCACGAGTAAAGAGACTTGCCGGTAACGAGATTGAACAAGGTATCGGTATACCGACGATCGAATCTCGGGCAAGTATAATACCGCTAGACAAAGGGAATTGTATACGGGATTGATTGAGTCCTTGACATCGTGGTTCATCTGATGAGATCATCGTGGAACATGTGGGAGCCAACATGGGTATCCAGATCCCGCTGTTGGTTATTGACCGGAGAACATCTCGGTCATGTCTACATGTCTCCCGAACCCATAGGGTCTACACACTTAAGGTTCGATGACGCTAGGGTTATAAAGGAAGTTTGTATGTGGTTACCGAATGTTGTTCGGAGTCCCGGATGAGATCCCGGACGTCACGAGGAGTTCCGGAATAGTCCGGAGGTAAAGATTTATATATGGAAAGTTGTTGTTCGGGTTCCGGAAAAAGTTCGGGTTTTTTCGGTATTGTACCGGGAAGCTTCCAGAAGGTTCCGGAGGATTCCGGAGGGGTCCGGAGGTCCGTAAATTGTCCCACCACGTCCAATACAGTAGCATGGGCTGTAGGGGGGCGCCCTAGCCTTAATGGGCTAGGGGCACCAGCCCCCCCAAGGCCCATGCGCATGGGAGAGGGAAAACCCTAAAGGGGAGGGCCTCCACTTGACTTGGGAGGCACTCCTCCCCCCCTTGGCCGCCGCCCCCTCCTCAGATTGGATCTGAGGGGGCCGGGCCCCCTCTCCCTTGCCCCTGTATATATGTGGGGGTGGGAGGGCAGCCGCACCACAAGTTCTGGCGCAGCCCTCCCCCTCTCCCAAGTACTCCTCCTCTCCCGCGGTGCTTGGCGAAGCCCTGCAGGATTGCCACGCTCCTCCACCACCACCACGCCGTTGTGCTGCTGCTGGATGGAGTCTTCCTCAACCTCTCCCTCTCTCCTTGCTGGATCAAGGCATGGGAGACGTCATCGGGCTGTACGTATGTTGAACGCGGAGGTGCCGTCCGTTCAGCACTAGGATCTCCGGTGATTTGGATCACGACGAGTACGACTCCTTCAACCCCGTTCTCTTGAACGCTTCCGCTTAGCGATCTACAAGGGTATGTAGATGCACTCTCCTTCCCCTCGTTGCTGGTTTCTCCATAGATAGATCTTGGTGACACGTAGGTAAATTTTGAATTTCTGCTATGTTCCCCATAGTGGCATCATGAGCTAGGTCTATTGCGTAGATTCTTTGCACGAGTAGAACACAAAGTAGTTGTGGGCGTTGATTTTGTTCAATATGCTTACCGTTACTAGTCCAATCTTGATTCGGCGGCATTGTGGGATGAAGCGGCCCGGACCGACCTTACACGTACACCTACGTGAGACAGGTTCCACCGACTGACATGCACTTGTTGCATAAGGTGGCTAGCGGGTGCCAGTCTCTCCCACTTTAGTCGGATCGGATTCGATGAAAAGGGTCCTTATGAAGGGTAAATAGCAATTAACATATCATGTTGTGGTTTTTGCGTAGGTAAGAAACGTTCTTACTAGAAACCCATAGCAGCCACGTAAAACATGCAAACAATAATTAGAGGACGTCTAACTTGTTTTTGCAGGGTATGCTATGTGATGTGATATGGCCAAGAAGAATGTGATGAATGATATGTGATGTATGAGATTGATCATGTTCTTGTAATAGGAATCACGACTTGCATGTCGATGAGTATGACAACCGGCAGGAGCCATAGGAGTTGTCTTTATTTATTGTATGACCTGCGTGTCATCGAACAACGCCATGTAATTACTTTACTTTATTGCTAACCGGTAGCCATAGTAGTAGAAGTAATAAGTTGGCGAGACAACTTCATGGAGACACGATGATGGAGATCATGATGATGGAGATCATGGTGTCATGCCGGTGACGATGATGATCATGGAGCCCCGAAGATGGAGATCAAAAGGAGCAATATAATATTGGCCATATCATGTCACTTTTGATTGCATGTGATGTTTATCATGTTTATGCATCTTATTTGCTTAGAACGACGGTAGTAAATAAGATGATCCCTCATTAAAATTTTAAGAAAGTGTTCCCCCAAACTGTGCACCGTTGTGAAAGTTCGTCGTTTCGAAGCACCACGTGATGATTGGGTGTGATAGATTCTTATGTTCACATACAACGGGTGTAAGCCAGATTTACACACACGAAACACTTAGGTTGACTTGAAGAGCCTAGCATGTACAGACATGGCCTCGGAACACAAGAGACCGAAAGGTCGAGCATGAGTCGTATAGTAGATACGATCAACATGAAGATGTTCACCGATGATGACTAGTCTGTCTCACGTGATGATCGGACACGGCCTAGTTGACTCGGATCATGTAATCACTTAGATGACTAGAGGGATGTCTATCTGAGTGGGAGTTCATGAGATGAACTTTATTATCCTGAACATAGTCAAAAGATCTTTGCAAATTATGTCGTAAGCTCGCGCTTTAGTTCAACTGTTTAGATATGTTCCTAGACAAAATATAGTTGAAAGTTCACAGTAGCGATTATGCGGACAGTACAAAGCTTATGTCCTTAATGCACCGCTCAGTGTGCTGAACCCCAAACGTCATTTGTGGATGTTGCGAACATCGGACATACACGTTTTGATAACTACGTGCTAGTTCAGTTAAATGGTTTAGAGTTGAGGCACCAAAGACGTTTTCGAAACGTCGCGGAACATATGAGATGTTTTTGAGGGCTGAAATTGGGATTTCAGGATCGTGCCCACGTCAAGAGGTATAAGACCTCCGACAATTTTCTTAGCCTGCAAACTAAGGGAGAAAAGCTCAATCGTTGAGCTTGTGCTCGGATTGTCTGAGTGCAACAATCACTTGAATCGAGTGGGAGTTGATCTTCCAGATGAGATAGTGATGTTTCTCCAAAGTCATTGCCACCAAGCTGCTAGAGCTTCATGATGAACTATAACATAACAGGGATAGATATGATGATCCTTGAGGTATTCACGATGTTTGACACCGCGAAAGTAGAAATCAACAAGAAGCATCAATTGTTGATGGTTGGTGAAACCACTAGTTTCAAGAAGGGCAAGGGCAAGAAGGGATACTTCATGAAACGGCAAATCAGCTGCTGCTCCAGTGAAGAAACCCAAGGTTGAACCCAAACCCGAGACTAAGTGCTTCTGTAATAAGGGGAACAATCACTGGAGCAGAATTACCCTAGATACTTGGTAGATGAGAAGGCTGGCAAGGTCGATAGAAGTATATTGGATATACATTATGTTAATGTGTAATTTACTAGTACTCCTAGTAGCACCAGGGTATTGGATACCGGTTCGGTTGCTAAGTGTTAGTAACTCCAAATAAAAGCTACGGAATAAACGGAGACTAGCTGAAGGTGAGCTGACGATAAGTGTTGGAAGTGTTTCCAAGGTTGATGTGATCAAACATCGCACGCTCCCTCTACCATCAAGATTAGTATTAAACCTGAATAGTTATTTGGTGTTTACGTTGAGCATAGACATGATTGGATTATGTCTATCGCAATGCGGTTATTCATTGAAGGAGAATAATAGTTACTCTATTTATTTGAATAATACCTTCAATGGTCTTGCACCTAAAGGAATGGTCTATTGAATCTCGATCGTAGTGATGCACATTTTCATGCCAAAAGATATAAGATAGTAATGATAGTACCACTTACTTGTGGCACTGCCATGTAAGTCATAATGGTATAAAACGCATGAAGAAGCTCCATGTTGATGGATCTTTGGACTCACTCGTTTTTGAAAAGTTTGAGATATGCAAACCATGTCTATTGGTGTATACGCATGAAGAAACTCCATTCAAGATGGATCATTTGGACTCACTTGATTTTGAATCACTTGAGATATGCAAATAATACCACATGGGCAAGATGACTGAAAAGCCTCGGTTTCAGTAAGATGGAACAAGATAGCAACTTGTTGGAAGTAACACATTTTGATGTGTGCAGTCCAATGAGTGCTGAGGCATGCAGTGAACATCGTTATGTTCTTACTTCACAGATGATTCGAGTAGATGTTGAGTATATTTACTTGATGAAACACAAGTCTGAATTATTGAATGGTTCAAGTAATTTCAGAGTGAAGTTGAAGATCATTGTGACAAGAGGATAAAATGTCTATGATATGATCATAGAGATGAGTATCTGAGTTACGAGTTTGGCACACAATTAAGACATTGTGGAGATTGTTTCACAACCAATACCGCCTGGAACACCATAGTGTGATGATGTGTCCGAACATCATGACTGCACCCTATTGGATATGGTGCATACCATGATGTCTCTTATCGAATTACCACTATCGTTTATGGGTTAGGCATTAGAGACAACCGCATTCACTTTAAAATAGGGCACCACGTAATTCCGTTGAGACGACACCGTTTGAACTATGGTTTGGAGAAACCTAAGTTGTCGTTTCTTAAAAGTTTGGGGTGGCGATGCTTATGTGAAAAAGGTTTCAGGTTGATAAGCTCGAACCCAAAGCGGATAAAATGCATCCTCATAGGACACCCAAAACAGTTGGGTATACCTCCTAATTCAAATCCGAAAGCAATAGGGATTGTTTCTTTAATCGGGTCCTTTCTCGAGAAAAAGTTTGTCTCGAAAAGTTGAGTGGGAGGATGGTGGAGACTTGATATGGTTATTGAACCGTCACTACAACTAGTGTGTAGCAGGGCACAGGAAGTTGTTCCTGTGGCACCTACACCAATTGAAGTAGAATCTTATGATAGTGATCATGAAACTTCGGATCAAGTCACTACCGTACCTCGTAGGGTGACAAGGATGCGTACTACTTTAGAGTGGTACAGTAATCCTGTCTTGAAGGTCATGTTGCTAGACAGCAATGAACCTACGAGCTATGGAGAAGCAATGGTGGGCCCAAATTTCGATAAATGGTTAGAAGCCATGAAATCCGAGATAGGATCCATGTATCAAACCAAAGCATGGACTTTGGTGGACTTGCCCGATGATCGGCAAGCCATTGAGATAAATGGATATTTAAGAAGATGGACGTGGACTGTAATGTCACCGTCTATGAAGCTCGACTTGTGGCGAAGAGTTTTTCACAAGTTCAAGGAGTTGACTACAATGAGATTTTCTCATCCGTAGCGATGCTTAAGTCTGTCGGAATCATGTTAGCATTAGCTGCATTTATGAAATCTGACAGATGGATGTCAAAACGAGTTTCCTTACCAGTCTTCGTAAGGAAAGGTTGTATGTGATATAATCAGAAAGGTTTTGTCGATCCTAAGGATGCTAAAAGGTATGCTGGCTCCAGCGATCCTTCTAAGGACTAGAGTAAGCATCTCGGAGTTGGAATGTACACTTTGATGAGATGATCAAAGATTTTGGGTTTATACAAAGTTTATGAGAAACTTGTATTTCCAAAGAAGTGAGTGGGAGCACTATAGAATTCCTGATGAGTATATGTTGTTGACATATTGTTGATCAGAAATGATGTAGAATTTTCTGTAAAGCATATAGGGTTATTTGAAAAGTGTTTTTCAAGTGAAAACCTAATTTAAGCTACTTGAACATTGAGCATCAAGATCTATGAGGATAGATCAAAAACCTCTTAATGGTACCTTCAAATGAGCATATACCTTGACATGATCTTGAAGGTGTTCAAGATGGATCAGTCAAAGAAGGAGTTCTTGTTGGGGAACGTAGTAATTTCAAAAAAATTCCTACGCACACGCAAGATCATGGTGATGCATAGCAACGAGAGGGGAGAGTGTTGTCTACGTACCCTCGTAGACCGAAGCGGAAGCGTTGACGCAACGTAGAGGAAGTAGTCGTACGTCTTCCCGGTCCAACCGATCCAAGCACCGTTACTCCGGCACCTCCGAGTTCTTGACACACGAACAGCTCGATGACGCACCCCAAACTCTGATCCAGCAGAGGTACGGGGAGGAGTTCCGTCAGCACGACGGCGTGGTGACGATCTTGATGTTCAACTATCGCAGGGCTTCGCCTAAGCACCGCTACAATATAACCGAGGTGTAATATCGTGGAGGGGGGCACCGCACACGGCTAAGGAACGATCACGATGATCAACTTGTGTGTCTATGGGGTGCCCCCCGCCCCCGTATATAAAGGAGGGAGGGAGGAGGGGGCCGGCCTAAGGGGGAGGCGCGCCCTAGGAGGGGGAAACCTACTCCAAGTAGGTTTCCCCCTTCTTTTCCTAATCCAAGAAGGAGGGGGAAGGAAGGAGTAGGAGAGGGGGAAGGCAAGGGGGGCGCCGCCCCCCCTTCCTTGTCCTATTCGGACTCAAGGGGAGGGGGCGCACCACTTGCCCTGGCCGGCCCCTCTCTTTCTCCAATAGGGCCCATCAAGGCCCATTACTTCCCGGGGGGGTTCCGGTAACCCTCCGGTACTCCGGTTTTTCTCCGAAAACTCCCGGAACCCTTCCGGTGTCCGAATATAGTCATCCAATATATCAATCTTTATGTCTCGACCATTTCGAGACTCCTCGTCATGTCCGTGATCACATCCGGGACTCCGAACAACCTTCAGTACATCAAAATACATAAACTCATAATGAAACTGTCATCGTAACCTTAAGCGTGCGGACCCTACGGTTCGAGAACAATGTAGACATGACCGAGACACGTCTCCGGTCAATAACCAATAGCGGGACCTGGATGCCCATATTGGTTCCTACATATTCTACGAAGATCTTTATCGGTCAGACCACATAACAACATACGTTGTTCCCTTTGTCATCGGTATGTTACTTGTCCGAGATTCGATCGTCGGTATCCAATACCTAGTTCAATCTCGTTACCGGCAAGTCACTTTACTCGTTCCGTAATACATCATCTCGCAACTAACTCATTAGTTGAAATGCTTGCAAGGCTTAAGTGATGTGCATTATCGAGAGGGCCCAGATATATCTCTCCGACATTCGGAGTGACAAATCCTAATCTCGAAATACGCCAACTCAACAAGTACCTTTGGAGACACCTGTAGAGCACCTTTATAATCACCCAGTTACGTTGTGACGTTTGGTAGCACACAAAGTGTTCCTCCGGTAAACGGGAGTTGCATAATCTCATAGTCATAGGAACATGTATAAGTCATGAAGGAAGCAATAGCAACATACTAAACGATCGGGTGCTAAGCTAACGGAATGGGTCATGTCAATCAGATCATTCAACTAATGATGTGATCTCATTAATCAAATAACAACTCCTTGTTCATGGACAGGAAACATAACCATCTTTGATTAACAAGCTAGTCAAGTAGAGGCATACTAGTGACACTCTGTTTGTCTATATATTCACACATGTATTATGTTTCCGGTTAATACAATTCTAGCATGAATAATAAACATTTATCATGATATAAGGAAATAAATAATAACTTTATTATTGCCTCTAGGGCATATTTCCTTCAGTCTCCCACTTGCACTAGAGTCAATAATCTAGATTACATAGTAATGATTCTAACACCCATGGAGTCTTGGTGTTGATCATGTTTTGCTCGTGGAAGAGGCTTAGTCAACGGGTCTGCAACATTCAGATCCGTATGTATCTTGCAAATCTCTATGTCTCCCACCTGGACTAGATCCCGGATGGAATTGAAGCTTCTCTTGACGTGCTTGGTTCTCTTGTGAAATCTGGATTCCTTCGCTAAGGCAATCGCTCCGGTATTGTCACAAAAGATTTTCATTGGACCCGATGCACTAGGTATGACACCTAGATCGGATATGAACTCCTTCATCCAGACTCCTTCATTGGCTGCTTCCGAAGCAACTATGTATTCCGCTTCACACGTTGATCCCGCCACGACGCTTTGCTTTGAACTGCACCAACTGACAGCTCCACCGTTTAATGTAAACACGTATCCGGTTTGTGATTTAGAATCATCCGGATCAGTGTCAAAGCTTGCATCAACGTAACCATTTACGATGAGCTCTTTGTCACCTCCATATACGAGAAACATATCCTTAGTCCTTTTCAGGTACTTCAGGATGTTCTTGACCGCTGTCCAGTGATCCACTCCTGGATTACTATGATACCTCCCTGCTAAACTTATAGCAAGGCACACATCAGGTCTGGTACACAGCATTGCATACATGATAGAGCCTATGACTGAAGCATAGGGAACATTTTTCATTTTCTCTCTATCTTCTGCAGTGGTCGGGCTTTGAGTCTTACTCAACTTCACACCTTGCAATACAGGCAAGAACCCTTTCTTTGCTTGATCCATTTTGAACTTCTTCAAAACTTTGTCAAGGTATGTGCTTTGTGAAAGTCCAATTAAGCGTCTTGATCTATCTCTATAGATCTTAATGCCCAATATGTAAGCAGCTTCACCGAGGTCTTTCATTGAAAAACTTTTATTCAAGTATCCCTTTATGCTATCCAGAAACTCTATATCATTTCCTATCAATAATATGTCATCCAAATATAATATTAGAAATGCTACAGAGCTCCCACTCACTTTCTTGTAAATACAGGCTTCTCCAAAAGTCTGTATAAACCCAAATGCTTTGATCACACTATCAAAACGTTTATTCCAACTCCGAGAGGCTTGCACCAGTCCATAAATGGATCGCTGGAGCTTGCACACTTTGTTAGCTACCTTTGGATCGATAAAACCTTCTGGTTGCATCATATACAACTCTTCCTCCAGAAATCCATTCAGGAATGCAGTTTTAACATCCATTTGCCAAATTTCATAATCATAAAATGCGGCAATTGCTAACATGATTCGGACAGACTTAAGCATCGCTACGGGTGAGAAGGTCTCATCGTAGTCAACCCCTTGAACTTGTCGAAAACCTTTTGCAACAAGTCGAGCTTTGTAGACAGTAACATTACCGTCAGCGTCAGTCTTCTTCTTGAAGATCCATTTATTCTCAATTGCTTGCCGACCATCGGGCAAGTCAACCAAAGTCCATACTTTGTTCTCATACATGGATCCCATCTCAGATTTCATGGCTTCAAGCCATTTTGCGGAATCTAGGCTCACCATCGCTTCTTCATAGTTCGTAGGTCCATCATGATCTAGTAGCATGACTTCCAGAATAGGATTACCGTACCACTCTGGTGCGGATCTTACTCTGTTTGACCTACGAGGTTCTGTATTAACTTGATCTGAAGTTCTATGATCATCATCATCAACTTCCTCACTAGTTGGTTTTGACGTCACAGAAACCGGTTCCTGTGATGTGCTATTTTCCAACAAAGGAGTAGGTACAGTTACCTCATCAAGTTCTACTTTCCTCCCACTCACTTCTTTCGAGAGAAACTCCTTCTCTAGAAAGGATCCATTCTTAGCAACGAATGTCTTGCCTTCGGATCTGTGATAGAAGGTGTACCCAACTGTCTCCTTTGGGTATCCTATGAAGACACATTTCTCCGATTTGGGTTCGAGCTTATCAGGTTGAAGCTTTTTCACATAAACATCGCAGCCCCAAACTTTAAGAAACGACAACTTTGGTTTCTTGCCAAACCATAGTTCATAAGGTGTCGTCTCAACGGATTTTGATGGTGCCCTATTTAACGTGAATGTGGCCGTCTCTAAAGCATAACCCCAAAACGATAGCGGTAAATCTGTAAGAGACATCATAGATCGCACCATATCAAGTAAAGTACGATTACGACGTTCGGACACACCATTATGCTGTGGTGTTCCGGGTGGCGTGAGTTGCGAAACTATTCCACATTGTTTTAAGTGTAGACCAAACTCATAACTCAAATATTCTCCTCCACGATCAGATCGTAGAAACTTTATTTTCTTGTTACGATGATTTTCAACTTCACTCTGAAATTCTTTGAACTTTTCAAATGTTTCAGACTTATGCTTCATTAAGTAGATATACCCATATCTGCTTAAATCATCTGTGAAGGTGAGAAAATAACGATATCCGCCATGAGCCTCAACATTCATCGGACCACATACATCTGTATGTATGATTTCTAACAAATTTGTTGCTCTCTCCATAGTACCGGAGAACGGTGTTTTGGTCATCTTGCCCATGAGGCACGGTTCGCAAGTACCAAGTGATTCATAATCAAGTGGTTCCAAAAGACCATCAGTATGGAGTTTCTTCATGCGCTTTACAACGATATGACCTAAACGGCAGTGCCACAAATAATTTGCACTATCATTATCAACTCTGCATCTTTTGGCTTCAACACTATGAATATGTGTATCACTACTATCGAGATTCATCAAAAATAGACCACTCTTCAAGGGTGCATGACCATAAAAGATATTACTCATATAAATAGAACAACCATTATTCTCTGATTTAAATGAATAACCGTCTCGCATTAAACAAGATCCAGATATAATGTTCATGCTCAACGCTGGCACCAAATAACAATTATTTAGGTCTAATACTAATCCCGAAGGTAGATGTAGAGGTAGCGTGCCGACCGCGATCACATTGACTTTGGAACCATTTCCCACGCGCATCGTCACCTCGTCCTTTGCTAGTGTTCGCTTAATCCGTAGTCCCTGTTTCGAGTTGCAAATATTAGCAACAGAACCAGTATCAAATACCCAGGTGCTACTGCGAGCTCTAGTAAGGTACACATCAATAACATGTATATCACATATACCTTTGTTCACCTTGCCATCCTTCTTATCCGCCAAATACTTGGGGCAGTTCCGCTTCCAGTGACCAGTCTGCTTGCAGTAGAAGCACTCAGTTTCAGGCTTAGGTCCAGACTTGGGTTTCTTCTCTTGAGCAGCAACTTGTTTGCTATTCTTCTTGAAGTTCCCCTTCTTCTTCCCTTTGCCCTTTTTCTTGAAACTAGTGGTCTTGTTGACCATCAACACTTGATGCTCCTTCTTAATTTCTACCTCCGCAGCCTTTAGCATTGCGAAGAGCTCGGGAATTGTCTTATCCATCCCTTGCATATTATAGTTCATCACGAAGCTCTTGTAGCTTGGTGGAAGTGATTGGAGAATTCTGTCAATGACGCTATCATCCGGAAGAGTAACTCCCAGTTGAATCAAGTGATTACAATACCCAGACATCTTGAGTATGTGCTCACTGACAGAACTATTCTCCTCCATCTTGCAGCTATAGAACTTATTGGAGACTTCGTATCTCTTAATCCGGGCATTCTTTTGGACTATTAACTTCAACTCCTGGAACATCTCATATGCTCCATGACGTTCAAAATGTCGCTGAAGTCCCGGTTCTAAGCCGTAAAGCATGGCACATTGAACTATCGAGTAGTCATCAGCTTTGCTCTGCCAGACGTTCTTAACATCGTCAGTTGCATCAGCAGCAGGCCTGGCACCCAGCGGTGCTTCCAGGACGTAATTTTTCTGTGCAGCAATGAGGATAATCCTCAAGTTACGGACCCAGTCCGCGTAGTTGCTACCATCATCTTTCAACTTAGCTTTCTCAAGGAACGCATTAAAATTCAACGGAACAACAACACGGGCCATCTATCTACAATCAACATAGACAAGCAAGATACTATCAGGTACTAAGTTCATGATAAATTTTAAGTTCAGTTAATCATATTACTTAAGAACTCCCACTTAGACAGACATCTCTCTAGTCATCTAAGTGATCACGTGACCCAAATCAACTAAACCATAACCGATCATCACGTGAGATGGAGTAGTTTTCAATGGTGAACATCTTATGTTGATCATATCTACTATATGATTCACGCTCGACCTTTCGGTCTCCGTGTTCCGAGGCCATATCTGCATATGCTAGGCTCGTCAAGTTTAACCTGAGTATTCTGCGTGTGCAAAACTGGCTTGCACCCGTTGTAGATGGACGTAGAGCTTATCACACCCGATCATCACGTGGTGTCTGGGCACAACAAACTTTGGCAACGGTGCATACTCAGGGAGAACACTTCTTGATAATTTTTAGTGAGAGATCATCTTAAAATGCTACCGTCAATCAAAGCAAGATAAGATGCATAAAGGATAAACATCACATGCAATCAATATAAGTGATATGATATGGCCATCATCATCTTGTGCTTGTGATCTCCATCTCCGAAGCACCATCATGATCACCATCGTCACCGGCGTGACACCTTGATCTCCATCGTAGCATCGTTGTCGTTTACGCCATCTATTGCTTCTACGACTATCGCTACCGCTTAGTGATAAAGTAAAGCAATTACAGGGCGTTTGCATTTCATACAATAAAGCGACAACCATATGGCTCCTGCCAGTTGCCGATAACTTCGGTTACAAAACATGATCATCTCATACAATAAAATAGAGCATCACGTCTTGGCCATATCACATCACAACATGCCCTGCAAAAACAAGTTAGATGTCCTCTACTTTGTTGTTGCAAGTTTTACGTGGCTGCTACGGGCTTAAGCAAGAACCAATCTCACCTACGCATCAAAACCACAACGATAGTTTGTCAAGTTGATGCTGTTTTAACCTTCGCAAGGACCGGGCATAGTCACACTCGGTTCAACTAAAGTTGGAGAAACTGACACCCGCTAGTCACCTGTGTGCAAAGCACGGCGGTAAAACCAGTCTCGCGTAAGCGTACGCGTAATGTCAGTCCGGGCCGCTTCATCCAACAATACCGTCGAAGCAAAGTATGACATGCTGGTAAGCAGTATGACTTATATCGCCCACAACTCACTTATGTTCTACTCATGCATATAACATCAAACCATAAAACCTAGGCTCGGATGCCACTATTGGGGAACGTAGTAATTTCAAAAAAATTCCTACGCACACGCAAGATCATGGTGATGCATAGAAACGAGAGGGGAGAGTGTTGTCTACGTACCCTCGTAGACCGAAGCGGAAGCGTTGACGCAACATAGAGGAAGTAGTCGTACGTCTTCCCGGTCCAACCGATCCAAGCACCGTTGCTCCGGCACCTCCGAGTTCTTGACACACGTACAGCTCGATGACGCACCCCGAACTCCGATCCAGCAGAGGTACGGGGAGGAGTTCCGTCAGCACAACGGCGTGGTGACGATCTTGATGTTCAACTGTCGCAGGGCTTCGCCTAAGCACCGCTACAATATAACCGAGGTGTAATATCGTGGAGGGGGGCACCGCACACGGCTAAGGAACGATCACGATGATCAACTTGTGTGTCTATGGGGTGCCCCCCACCCCCGTATATAAAGGAGGGAGGGAGGAGGGGGCCGGCCTAAGGGGGAGGCGCGCCCTAGGAGGGGGAAACCTACTCCAAGTAGGTTTCCCCCTTCTTTTCCTAATCCAAGAAGGAGGGGGAAGGAAGGAGTAGGAGAGGGGGAAGGCAGGGGGCGCCCCCCCCTTCCTTGTCCTATTCGGCCTCAAGGGGAGGGGGCGCGCCACTTGCCTTGGCCGGCCCCTCTCTTTCTCCAATAGGGCCCATCAAGGCCCATTACTTCCCGGGGGGTTCCGGTAACCCTCCGGTACTCCGGTTTTTCTCCGAAAACTCCCGGAACCCTTCCGGTGTCCGAATATAGTCATCCAATATATCAATCTTTATGTCTCGACCATTTCGAGACTCCTCGTCATGTCCGTGATCACATCCGGGACTCCGAACAACCTTAGGTACATCAAAATACATAAACTCATAATGAAACTGTCATCGTAACCTTAAGCGTGCGGACCCTATGGTTCGAGAACAATGTAGACATGACCGAGACACGTCTCCGGTCAATAACCAATAGCGGGACCTGGATGCCCATATTGGTTCCTACATATTCTACGAAGATCTTTATCGGTCAGACCGCATAACAACATACGTTGTTCCCTTTGTCATCGGTATGTTACTTGTCCAAGATTCGATCGTCGGTATCCAATACCTAGTTCAATCTCGTTACCGGCAAGTCTCTTTACTCGTTCCGTAATACATCATCTCGCAACTAACTCATTAGTTGCAATGCTTGCAAGGCTTAAGTGATGTGCATTACCGAGAGGGCCCAGATATACCTCTCCGACATTCGGAGTGACAAATCCTAATCTCGAAATACGCCAACTCAACAAGTACCTTTGGAGACACCTGTAGAGCACCTTTATAATCACCCAGTTACGTTGTGACGTTTGGTAGCACACAAAGTGTTCCTCCGGTAAACGGGAGTTGCATAATCTCATAGTCATAGGAACATGTATAAGTCATGAAGGAAGCAATAGCAACATACTAAACGATCGGGTGCTAAGCTAACGGAATGGGTCATGTCAATCAGATCATTCAACTAATGATGTGATCTCATTAATCAAATAACAACTCCTTGTTCATGGTCAGGGAACATAACCATCTTTGATTAACAAGCTAGTCAAGTAGAGGCATACTAGTGACACTCTGTTTGTCTATATATTCACACATGTATTATGTTTCCAGTTAATACAATTCTAGCATGAATAATAAACATTTATCATGATATAAGGAAATAAATAATAACTTTATTATTGCCTCTAGGGCATATTTCCTTCAGTTCTTGCCTGAGATGTAAGGTATGAAGTCAAGACTTAAAGCTCGACCATGGCAGAAAAGAGAGAAAGGACGAAGGTCGTCCCCTATGTTTCAGACGTAGGCTCTATAGTATGCTATGCTGTGTACCGCACCGGAAGTGTGCCTTGCCATGAGTCAGTCAAGGGGTACAAGAATGATCCAGGAATGGATCATTGGACAGCGGTCAAAATTGTCCTTGGAGTAAATAAGGACATGTTTCTCGATTATGGAGGTGATAAAGAGTTCGGCGTAAAGGGTTACGTCGATGCAAGCTTTAACACCTATCCGAATGACTCTGAGTAGCAAACTGGATACGTATAGTGGAGCAACCATTTGGAATAGCTCCAAGTGGAGCGTGGAAGCAGCATTTACAATATGACCTAGAGATTTGCGAAGTACTACGGATCTGAATGTTGCAGACCCGTTGACTAAAACCTCTCTCACAAGCAAAACATGATCAAACCCCAGAACTCATTGAGTCTTAATCACATGATGATGTGAACTAGTTTAGTGACACTAGTAAACTCTTGGGTGTTGGTCACATGACGATGTGACCTGTGAGTGTTAATCACATGGCAATGTAAACTAGATTATTGACTCTAGTGCAGGTGGGAGACTGTTGGAAATATGCCCTAGAGGCAATAATAAATTAGTTATTATTACTATATTTCCTTGTTCATGATAATCGTTTATTATCCATGCTATAATTGTATTGATAGGAAACTCAGATACATGTGTGGATACATAGACAACACCATGTCCCTAGTAAGCCTCTAATTGACTAGCTCATTGATGAATAGATGGTTACGGTTTCCTGACCATGGAGATTGGATGTCGTTGATAACGAGATCACATCATTAGGAGAATGATGTGATGGACAAGACCCAATCCTAAGCCTAGCACAAAGATCGTAGTTCATATGCTAAAGCTTTTCTAATGTCAAGTATTTTTTCCTTAGACCATGAGATTGTGCAACTCCCGGATACCGTAGGAATGCCTTGGGTGTACCAAACGTCACAACATAACTGGGTGGCTATAAAGGTGCACTACAGGTATCTCCGAAAGTGTCTGTTGGGTTGGCACGAATCGAGACTGGGATTTGTCACTCCGTGTGACGGAGAGGTATCTCTGGGCCCATTCGGTAGGACATCATCATAATGTGCACAATGTGACCAAGGGGTTGATCACGGGATGATGTGTTACGGCACGAGTAAAGAGACTTGCCGGTAACGAGATTGAACAAGGTATCGGTATACCGACGATCGAATCTCGGGCAAGTATAATACCGCTAGACAAAGGGAATTGTATACGGGATTGATTGAGTCCTTGACATCGTGGTTCATCCGATGAGATCATCGTGGAACATGTGGGAGCCAACATGGGTATCCAGATCCCGCTGTTGGTTATTGACCGGAGAACGTCTCGGTCATGTCTACATGTCTCCCGAACCCGTAGGGTCTACACACTTAAGGTTCGATGACGCTAGGGTTATAAAGGAAGTTTGTATGTGGTTACCGAATGTTGTTCGGAGTCCCGGATGAGATCCCGTACGTCACGAGGCGTTCCGGAATAGTCCGGAGGTAAAGATTTATATATGGAAAGTTGTTGTTCGGGTTCCGGAAAAAGTTCGGGTTTTTTTGGTATTGTACCGGGAAGCTTCCAGAAGGTTCCGGAGGATTCCGGAGGGGTCCGGAGGTCCGGAAATTGTTCCACCACGTCCAATACAGTAGCATGGGCTGTAGGGGGGCGCCCTAGCCTTAATGGGCTAGGGGCACCAGCCCCCCCAAGGCCCATGCGCATGGGAGAGGGAAAACCCTAAAGGGGAGGGCCTCCACTTGACTTGGGAGGCACTCCTCCCCCCCTTGGCCGCCGCCCCCTCCTCAGATTGGATCTGAGGGGGCCGGGCCCCCTCTCCCTTGCCCCTATATATATGTGGGGGGTGGGAGGGCAGCCGCACCACAAGTTCTGGCGCAGCCCTCCCTCTCTCCCAAGTACTCCTCCTCTCCCGCGGTGCTTGGCGAAGCCCTGCAGGATTGCCACGCTCCTCCACCACCACCACGCCGTTGTGCTGCTGCTGGATGGAGTCTTCCTCAACCTCTCCCTCTCTCCTTGTTGGATCACGCCGTTGTGCTGCTGCAGGATTGCCACGCTCCTCCACCACCACCACCACCACGCCGGGCTGTACGTGCGTTGAACGCGGAGGTGCCGTCCGTTCAGCACTAGGATCTCCGGTGATTTGGATCACGACGAGTACGACTCCTTCAACCCCGTTCTCTTGAACGCTTCCGCTTAGCAATCTACAAGGGCATGTAGATGCACTCTCCTTCCCCTCGTTGCTGGTTTCTCCATAGATAGATCTTGGTGACACGTAGGAAAATTTTGAATTTCTGCTACGTTCCCCAACAGGGGCCCCACTACCCGCCATGCCCTCTGCGCATGCCTCATGCACCCGGAGACTTGGGTATGGTAGGTTCAGGGTAGATGGTTTTGGGAGAACAACTTGGCGATTTTTCTTCATGCCTTATTGAGGGGTGGTGGACATCTACCTTCCGCCTTCTTTCTAGTGTCTCTTGCTGCTTGGGACAGCTTGACTACCTCTTGGACTCTTGGTGACTTTTTTTTATTGCTTCTTGGAGATTTAGGATTGTGTTTTTGTGTGGATTAATTGATTGGCCGCGGACTTCATGAACTTTCTTGCACTTTTGTGGATTCTGGTTGCACTTCTTGAGGATTCTTCTTCCATGACTTCTCGAAGACCCACCTTGAGAACTTGGAAGGCACCTATTCACCTCTATGGACTAAGAAAACCCTCTGGCATTTTATCTGGAGCTTTTGGTGTTGTACCCCAGGGTTGTCATGTGGCTACGTACTGAACCAAGTTGCATTGGACAAGGTAGCCACCATGAATCTTTTCCTATAGTCTCCCCTGGGATGCGAGTCTTTGCGAACATGAAGCATGACATGAAACATGAAGGGCGCGGGGTCACGGCGCTCAGAAGTGCCCAAGTAACTGTCTCCGCTGCCTCCGGAAGCATACGCCTGATACGTGTCGTGCATTGTGGGTGTAGGAGCCGCTCTGCCTGCAACTTGACACATTGTGCCACCCTCCGACAAGTCCTAGGGTAGCCAAAACTTCAATCAACAACATGATGTGGTAGGGGAAAGCCATTTTTTTGTTGGACTAAGTCCGTTAAATTGGGGAGACCAAGAAAATGTCCACAACATGCAATGAAGAGTGCATCATGGATCCGATAGCCCACTGAAAAGGGTCTCCCCAAGGAAAAAAGGCAATGAAAGAGGCAACATTTTAAGAAAAATATTTTTTTAGGAACCTTCCGTTGATTGGGGGCATAGGTCGGGCTCCCTGGGAATCAACCAGCTGGTATGCACCCCCTTCGTAGACTTGTTCGACAACATATGGTCCTTCCCACTTTGGCTCGAACTTCCCCTTCATCTTGTGCATGATGACGATTGGTCGACGGAGCACGAGGACCAACTCTCCCTCTTGTAATACGCGCTGCTTGACGAGCTTGTCGTAGGCCCTCACCATGTTCTGGCGGTGGTAGAGCTCTAGGTTTTGCAGGGCATGAAGTCGCTCCTCTTCAAGGGCGTCAAGCTCCTGGAAACGAAGTTGTACTTGTTCATTTTGGGTGAGTCCTTCCTGGAGAGCCACCCGTAAAGAGGGTAGCTGGACTTCCAATGGCAGTACGGCTTCACTCCCATAAACGAGAGAGAATGGAGTAGCATGTGTTGGGGTACAGACTATAACGCGGTATGCCCATAAGGACACGAAGAGACGATCATGCCAGTCTCTAATGTGTCTGGTCACCGTCTTCTTGAGTATCTTGCCGAGCGTCTTGTTGAAGGCTTCGATCGCCCCATTGGCTTGAGGGTAGTAGCTGGTGGAGTAGTTCCACTTGATCTTGTACTTCTCCATGAACCTGTACATCTTGTTGGACTTGAATGCCTTGGCATTGTCGGAGGTGATGCGGTGTGGAATCCCAAAGCGATATATGATATTTCGCTCTAGGAACTTGATGACGTTGTCGCTCTTCACCTCCCATAGTGGAACGGCTTCCACCCATTTGGAGAAGTAGTCCGTCACGGCGAGGATCAAACGATGCCTCCCGGATGATGGAGGGTCAATGAGGCCGATGACGTCGATTCCCCAGGCGTCAAATGGGCAAGAGGGAACTGTAGGATGAAGCGGGACCGGCGGCTGATGTTTGAAGTCGCCATGTACTTGACAGTTGTGGCATGACCTGGCCACCCGAAGGCAGTCCACCATGACGCCGGGCCAGTAGTATCCTGCAAGACGTATGCTATGATAAATCTTAGCTCCTCCTTGGTGCCCGCCGCAGACTCCATGGTGCATCTCCTGGAGGATCTTCTCGGCTTCACCTTGATTGATGCACCGAAGTAGGACCTCCTGTCCATGAGACCGCCTGTATAGGACACCCACTTCATAAAGATAAAAGGGGAGTTGTCGTTGTAGTTGGCGTGTCGCGACGGGGTTGTCGGGCAGACTGCCATGCTTGAAGTAGTCGAGGAAGGGTTGCAGCCACTCGTCTTCCTCCATGGTGTTCGTCATGATGGAGTTGACTTCGTACTCCACCGGGATAAGCTCCAGAACAGCTTGGAGGAGCCACCTTTCTTCAACATTTATCTGCATGGTTTTATTATCTGGGAGCACCAATGCTGCCGCTAGATTTGCCAAGGCATCAACAGGCGCATTTCTACTTCGTGGGACATGGAGGACTTCAACATGTTGAAATTTTTCCATGAGGTTCCGGGCCGTAGTGTAGTACGGCACCAGTTCACGCTTGCAAACTTCATAGATGTCATTAACTTGACGAACAATGAGCTGGGCGTCACCAAAGGCCAGTAAAGAACAGACATCCATGGAGAGCGCCAGGAGAAGGCCGAAGATGAGTGCCTCGTACTCTGCCTCATTATTTGAGCATTCTTCTTTGAGAAGGGAAAATGAGTGATACATCACCCCTCCTTGCGGCGTCTTGAACACTAAACATGCGCCTGCCCTTCGTCTTGGGGCTCCGTCAGCATCGGCCTCAATGCGAGAGGTGTCGTCGAAGTAGAGCTCCCACGGTGCGTTGAGATCAACGGTGAAGACCTTCCCATCAGGAAGATCGATGATGAGAGGGGAATCATCTGGCACCGGGTGCGCCGCGAGGAACTCCGCCAAGGCTTGCCCTTTGATCGCCTTCTGAGGGACAAAAGTGATATCGAACTCCATATCATGAGAAGCGCCCATTTTCCCAGTCGCCCCACGAGCGTGGGCTGACTTAGCATGTACCTTACGGGGTCCGCTCTTGCGGCGAGCTGGATTTGGTGCTTCAGCGTGTAATGCCTCAACTTCTTTAATGCGAAGATTAGGTCCAGGCATAATTTCTCTATTGCAGAGTAATTTCGCTCGGCTCCCACCAAGGTGCGGCTCAAGTAGTAGCAGGCCACTTCCTTCCCTTCCTCATTGTTTTGGGCGAACAAAGTGTTGGGGAACGTAGCAGAAATTCAAAATTTTCTACGCATCACCAAGATCAATCTATGGAGTAACTAGCAACGAGAGAGGGGTAAGTGCATCTTCATACCCTTGAAGATCGCGATGCGGAAGCGTTGCAAGAACGCGGTCGGTGGAGTCGTTCACTAACCGATTCAGATCGCGGCCGAATCCGATCTAAGCACCGAACAACGGTGCCTCCGCGTTCAACACACATACATCCCGGGGACGTCTCCTCCTTCTTGATCCAGCAAGGGGAGAGGAGAAGTTGAGGGAGAGCTCCAGCAGCACGACGGCGTGGTGGTCGAGCTTACAGTTCTCCGGCAGAGCTTCGCCAAGCACTACGGAGGAGGAGGTGTTGGGGAGGGAGAGGGCTGCGCCAGGGGAAGGGTGCGGCTGCCCTCTCTCTCCCTCACTATATATAGGGGAAGGGAGGAGGGGGAGGTGCCCTAGGGTTCCCTAGGGGAGGGGCGGCGGCCATAGGGGAGACCTTAGATGGGTTTGGGCGCCACCACCCCCTAGGAAACTTGCCCCCCAAGCCAGGAGGGGTGGCTGCCCTAGGGGTGGCGCCCCCACCTCTCCTGGCTACGTGAGATGGGGTGGGAGGGGCGCTCAGCCCCTTAGTGGGCTGATGTGCCCTCTCCCCTTGGCCCATAAGGCCCTCCAACGCTTGTCGGGGCCTCCGAAACCCCTTTCGGACACGCTGGTGATCACCTGGTACCCGCGGAACAATTCCGGACTCCAATACCCTTCGTCCAATATACTGATCTTCACCTCTGGACCATTCCAGAGCTCCTCGTCGTGTCCGAGATCTCATCCGGGACTCCGAACAACCTTCGATAACCACATACTATTCCCCATAACAACTCTGGCGTCACCGAACCTTAAGCGTGTAGACCCTACGGGTTCGAGAACCATGCAGACATGACCGAGATGTTCTCCGATCAATAACCAATAGCGGGATCTAGATACCCCTGTTGGCTCCCACATGTTCCACGATGATCTCATCGGATGAACCACGATGTCAAGGATTCAAGCAATCCTGTATGCAATTCCCTTTGTCAATCGGTATGTTACTTGCCCGAGATTCGATCGTCGGTATCCCAATACGTCGTTCAATCTCGTTACCGGCAAATCACGTTACTCGTTCCATAATGCATGATCCCATGACTAACTACTTAGTCACATTGAGCTCATTATGATGATGCATTACCGAGTGGGCCCAGAGATACCTCTATGTCACACGGAGTGATAAATCCCAGTCTCGATTCGTGCCAACCCAACAGACACTTTCGGGGATACCCATAGTGCACCTTTATAGCCACGTAGTTACATTGTGACGTTTGGCACACCCAAAGCATTCCTACGGTATCCGGGAGTTGCACAATCTCATGGTCTAAGGAAATGATACTTGACATTAGAAAAGCTTTAGCAAACGAACTACACGATCTTGTGCTATGCTTAGGATTGGGTCTCATCCATCACATCATTCTCCTAATGATGTGATCCCGTTATCAATGACATCCAATGTCCATGGTCAGGAAAGCATGACCATCTGTTGATCAACGAGCTAGTAAACTAGAGGCTCACTAGGGACATGTTGTGGTCTATGTATTCACACATGTATTACTGTTTCCAGTTAATACAATTATAGCATGAACAATAGACAATTATCATGAACAAGGAAATACAATAATAACCATTTTATTATTGCCTCTAGGGCATATTTCCAACAGTCTTCCACTTGCACTAGAGTCAATAATCTAGTTCACATCACTATGTGATTGTAATGAATTCTACACCCGTGGGGTTTGATCATATCTCGCTTGTGAGAGAGGTTATTAGTCAACGGGCCTGAATCTTTCAGATCTGTGTGTGCTTTACAAATCTCTATGTCATCTCATAGATGCAGCTACCACGCTCTATTTGGAGCTATTCCAAATAACTGTTCTACTATACGATTCCGGTTCACTACTCAGAATAATCCAGATTAGCGTCAAAGTTCGCATCGGCGTAACCCTTTACGACGAACTCTTTTACCACCTCCATAATCGAGAAAATTCCTTAGTCCACTAGTTACTAAGGATATGTTTGACCGCTGTCTTGTTATCCATTCCTGGATCATTCTTGTACCTAGTGGCGGAGACAGGGGGACCAGCAGGGGCCCTGGCCCCCCTAACGCCATTCATTTAAGCCTAATATGCATGTTAAGAGGTGATAAATTGCTGCTAAAATGATGAATTTTGATGCACCGGCCCTCCCAAACCAGGCTTAACTATGCTTGGCCACCCTCATTGACTTTTCCTGGCTCCGCCACTGCTTGTACCCCTTGACTGACTCATGGCAAGGCACACTTCAGGTGCGGTACACAGCATAGCATACTGTAGAGCCTATGTCTGAAGCATAGGGGACGACCTTCGTCTATTCTCTCTCTTCTGCCGAGGTCATGTCTTGAATCTTACTCAATACTCACACCTTATAACACAGCCAAGAACTCCTTCTTCGCCGATCTATTTTGAACTTCTTCAAAATCTTGTCACGGCATGTATTCATTTGAAAGTATTATTGAGTGTTTTTGATCTATCCTTATAGATCCTGATGCTCAATGTTCAAGTAGCTTAATCTAGGTTTTCCATTGAAAAACACCTTTTCAAATACCCTATATGCTTTCTAGAAATTCTATATCATTTCTGATCAACAATACGTCAACAACATATACTCATCAGAAATTCTATAGTGCTCCCACTCACTTCTTTGGAAATACAAGTTTCTCATAAACTTTGTATAAATCCAAAATCTTTGATCATCTCATCAAAGCGTATATTCCAACTCTGAGATGCTTATTCCAGTCCTTAGAAGGATTGCTGGAGCTTTGCATACTTGTTAGCATCTTTTAGGATTGTCAAAACCTTCTGGTCGTATCAGATACAACCTTTCCTCAAGAAAATCGTCAAGGAAACTATATTTTGACATCCTATCTGCAAGATTTCATAAATAATGCAGTAGTTGCTAATATAATTCTAACAGACTCTTAGCATCGCTACGAGTGAGAAAGTATCATCGTAGTCAACTCCTTGAACTTGTCGGAAAACATCTCAGCGACAAGTCGAGCTTTGTTAATGGTGACACTTACCATCATTGTCTGTCTTCCCTTTTAAAATCCATCTGTACCCAACAGCCTTATGACCATCAAGTAGTTCTTCCAAAGTCTACACTTTGTTTTATACATGGATCTTCTCTCGGATTTTATGGCCTCGAGCCATTTGTCGGAATCTGGGCCCACCATCGCTTCTCCATAGCTCGTAGGTTCATTGTTGTCTACCAACATGACCTCCAAAAAAGGATTACTGTACCACTCTGAAGCAGTACACGTCCTTGTCGTCCTACGAGGTTTGGTGGTGACTTGATCCGAGGCTTCATGATCACTATCATCAGCTTCCACTTCAATTGGTGTAGGTGCCACAGGAACAACTTCATGTGCCCTGCTACACACTAGTTGTAGTGACGGTTCAATAACCATATCGAGTCTCCACCATCCTCCCACTCAATTCTTTCGAGAGAAACTTTTCCTCGAGAAAGGACCCGATACTAGAAAAAATCACTTTTGCTTCCGGATCTAAAATAGGAGGTATACCCAACTGTTTTGGCTGTCCTATGAAGATGTATTTATCCGCTTTGGGTTCGAGCTTATCAGGATGAAACCTTTTTTCACATAAGCGTCGCAGCCCCAAACTTTCAAGCAACGACAGCTTAGGTTTCTCTAAGCCATAGTTCATATGGTGTCATCTCAACGGAATTACATGGTGCCCTATTTAAAGTGAATGTGGTTGTCTCTAATGCCTAACCCATGAACGATAGTGGTAATTCGAGAAGAGACATCATGGTATGCCCCATATCCAATGGGGTGCATCTATGATGTTCGGACACCCATCACACTATGGTGTTCCAGGCGGTGTTAGTTGTGAAACAATTTCCACAATGTCTCAATTGTGTACCAAACTCGCAACTCAGATATTCATCTCTGTGATCATATCATAGACATTTTATCCTCTTGTCACGATGATCTTCAACTTCACTCTGAAATTACTTGAACCATTCAATAATTCAGACTTGTGTTTCATCAAGTAAATATACTCAGTATCTACTCAAATCATCTGTGAAGTAAGAACATAACGATATCCACTGCGTGCCTCGGCACTCATTGGACTGCACACATCGAAATGTATTACTTCCAACAAGTTGCTTTCTTGTTCCATTTTACTGAAAACAAGGCTTTCAGTCATCTTGCCCATGTGGTATGATTTGCATGTCTCAAGTGATTAAAAATCAAGTGAGTCCAAATGGTCCATCTGCATGGAGTTTCTTCATGCTTATATACCAATAGACATGGTTCACATGTCTCAATCTTTTCAAAAACGAGTGAGTCCAAAGATCCATCAACATGGAGCTTCTTCATGCGTTTTATACCAATATGACTCAAATGGCAGTGCCACAAGTAGGTGGCACTATATCATTACTATCTTATATCTTTTGGCATGAACATGTGTATCACTACGATCGAGATTCAATAAACCATTCATTTTAGGTGCAAGACCATTGAAGGTATTATTCAAATAAACAGAGTAACCATTATTCTCCTTAAATGAATAACCGTATTGCGATAAACATAATCCAATCGTGTCTATGCTCAACGCAAACACCAAATAAAAATTATTTAGGTTTAACACCAATCTCGATGGTAGAGGGAGTATGCGATGCTTGATCACATCAACCTTGGAAACACTTCCAAACCATATCATCATCTCACCTTTAGCTAGTCTCCGTTTATTCCGTAGCTCTTTTATTTTGAGTTACTAACACTTAGCAACCGAATCGGTATCTTAATACCCTGGTGCTACTAGGAGTACTAGTAAAGTACACATTTAATACAATGTATATCCAATATACTTTTGTCAACCTTGCCAGCCTTCTCATCTACCAAGTATCTAGGGTAGTTCTGCTTCAGTGATTGTTCCCCTCATTACAGAAGCACTTAGTCTTGGGTTTTGGGTTCAACCTTGGGTTTCTTCACTAGAGCAGCAACTGATTTGCTGTTTCATGAAGTATCCCTTCTTGCCCTTGCCCTTCTTGAAACTAGTGGTTTTACTAACCATCAACAATTGATGCTCCTTCTTGATTTCTACTTTCGCGGTGTCAAACATTGCGAATATTTCAAGGATCAGCATATCTATCCCTGATAGGTTATAGTTCATCACGAAGCTCTAGTAGCTTGGTGTCAATGACTTTGGAGAAACATCACTATCTCATTTGGAAGATTAACTCCCACTCGATTCAAGTGATTTTTGTACCCAGACAATCTGAGTACAAGCTCAGCGATTGAGCTTTTCTCAATTAGTTTGTAGGCTAAGAAACTTGTCGGAGGTCTCATACCTCTTGACGTGGGCACGAGCCTGAAATCCCAATTTCATCCCTTGGAACATCTCATATGTTCCGCGACGTTTCAAAAATGTCTTCGGTGCCTCAATTCTAAACCGTTTAACATTACGCACTAAACTATCACGTAGTCATCAAAACGTGTATGTCAGATGTTCGCAACATCCACAAACGACGCTCGAGGTTCAGCACACCGATCGGTGCATTAAGGACATAAGCCTTCTGTGCAGCAATGAGGACAATCCTCAGAATACGGACCCAATCCGCATAATTGCTACTGTCAACTTTCAACTAAATTTTCTCTAGGAACGTATCTTAAATAGTAGAACTAAAGCGTAAGGTACGACATAATTTGCAAAGATCTTTTGACTATGTTCATGATAATTAAGTTCATCTGATTATCTAATGAACTCCCACTTAGATAGACACCCCTCTAGTCATCTAAGTGATACATGATCCGAGTCAACTAGGCCGTGTCCGATCATCACGTGAGACAGACTAGTCATCATCGGTGAACATCTTCATGTTGATCGTATCTACTATACGACTCATGCTCGACCTTTCGGTCTCTTGTGTTCCGAGGCCATGTCTGTACATGCTAGGCTCATCAAGTCAACCTAAGTGTTTCGCGTGTGTAAATCTGGCTTACAACGTTAGAATCTATCACACCCGATCATCACGTGGTGCTTCGAAACGACGAACCTTCGCAACGGTGCACAGTTAGGGGGAACACTTGCTTGAAATTTTAGCGAGGGATCATCTTATTTATGCTACCGTCGTTCTAAGAAAATAAGATGTAAAAACATGATAAACATCACATGCAATCAAATAGTGACATGATATGGCCAATATCATTTTGCTCCTTTTGATCTCCATCTTCGGGGCTCCATGATCATCATCGTCACCGGCATGACACCATGATCTCCATCATCGTGTCTCCATGAAGTTGTCTCGCTAACTATTACTTCTACTACTATGGCTAACGGTTTAGCAATGAAGTAAAGTAATTACATGGCGTTATTCAGTGACACGCAGGGCATACAATAATTAAAGACAACTCCTATGGCTCCTGCCGGTTGTCATACTCATCGACATGCAAGTCGTGATTCCTATTACAAGAACATGATCAATCTCATACATCACATATATTTCATTCATCACATCCTTTTTGGTCATATCACATCACACGACATATGCTGCAAAAACAAGTTAGACGTCCTCTAATTGTTGTTGCAAGTTTTTACGTGGCTGCTATAGGTTTCTAGCAAGAACGTTTCTTACCTACGCCAAAACCACAACGTGATATGCCAATTGCTATTTACCCTTCATAAGGACCCTTTTCATCGAATCCGATCCGACTATAGTGGGAGAGACTCGCACCCGCTAGCCACCTTATGCAACAAGTGCATGTCAATCGGTGGAACCCGTCTCACGTAAGCGTACGTGTAAGGTCGGTCCGGGCCGCTTCATCCCACAATGCCGCCGAATCAAGATAGGACTAGTAATGATAAGCAAATTGTACAAACCATCACCCACAACTACTTGTGTTCTACTCGTGCATAGAATCTACGCAATAGACCTAGCTCATGATGCCACTGTTGCGGAACGTAGCAGAAACTCAAAATTTTCTACACATCACCAAGATCAATCTATGGAGTAACTAGCAACGAGAGAGAGGGAAGTGCATCTTCATACCCTTGAATATCCTGATGCGGAAGCGTTGCAAGAACGCGGTCGGTGGAGTCATTCACTAAGCGATTCAGATCGCGGTCGAATCCGATCTAAGCACCGAACAACGGTGCCTCCGTGTTCAACACACGTATAGCCCGGGGACGTCTCCTCCTTCTTGATCCAGCAAGGGGAGAGGAGAAGTTGAGGGAGAGCTCCGGCAGCACCACGGCGTGGTGATGGAGCTTGCAGTTCTCCGGCAGAGCTTCGCCAAGCACTACGGAGGAGGAGGAGGTGTTGGGGAGGGAGAGGTCTGCGCCAGGGGAAGGGTGCGGCTGCCCTCTCTCTCCCTCACTATATATAGGGGGAAGGGAGGAGGGGGAGGCGCCCTAGGGTTCCCTAGGGGAGGGGCGGCGGCCACAGGGGAAACCCTAGATGGGTTTGGGCGCCTCCACCCCCTAGGAAACTTGCCCCCCAAGCCGGGAGGGGCAGCTGCCCTAGGGATGGCGCCCCCACCTCTCCTGTGAAAGTGCGTTATATTGACTAGAGGGGGGGTGAATAGGCGATTTTTATGAATTCTTCACTGAGGAATTTGCTGGTGAGGAAATTCCTTAGCGAAGAACTACTTGCAGCGGAATAAGTACTCAGAAGTAAACATAACAGGATACAAGCATGCTCATCATGATGAAATGAAGACTAGCACAGAGTACAGAAAGCATAATCACAGGATAACACAAGATGAAGACAAACAGGCTGAAGAAATTGAACTGAGGAATTTGTGAAAGTCTTCAGTCAAAGTCTTCAAGCACAGATATGAACAAACATTCAACACAGTAATGAGGAAATGAAAGGGTTGAGGAGATAGAACCAGTTACTTGGTGAAGACAATGATTTGGTAAACCAGTTCCAACTGTTGTCTCAGTTGTACGTCTGGTTGGAGCGGCTGAGTATTTAAACTCGAGGACACGCAGTCCCGGACACCCAGTCTCTGAGCCGCAACCCAGGACACCCAGTCCTCACCGTATTCTCCTTGAACTAAGACCACGCAGGTCTCGTCCAATCACTCGTGGTAAGTCTTCAGGTGACTTCCAAACCTTCACAGACTTGGTCACTCGGCGATCCACAATTCCTCTTGGATGCTCTAGACCTTGACGCCTAACCGTCTGGAAGAAGCACAGTCTTCAAAGGTAACAAGCGTCGGATCCACGCGGGATCAATTTCTTCAGTGATGCTCAATCACTTTGGGTTTGTGGGGGTTTGGTTTTGGGATTTTCCTCACTTGATGATTTTCGCTCAAAGTCCTCGGAGGATGGGTTTCTCTCAAATGACAAGTGTCAAGTTCCCTCAGAGCAGCCAACCAGTTAGTGGTTGTAGGGGGCGGCTATTTATAGTCTAGGGAGCAGCCCGACATGATAAGACATAAATGCCCTTCAATGATATGACCGTTAGGTGGATAAGATATTTTGGGACAGCCGGCGCGCAGCACAGCAACGGTCGGAAATTTGACTCTCAAATTCCTCAGGGCTATCATGTTCCTTACTGTGTAGGCAATTCGCACTGGCGAATTCCTAACTCCTTAGTTAGAGCAAAGTCCTCAGTGACCAGAAGAACTGCGTCTCTGTCACTGAAGAAAATGACTGAACTGTATGAGATTTCCAATGGCTTCACTCGAAGGGATTGGTAGGTGTAGGATTTTGAGTTGAGCATCACATGGAAATTTTTCCTTAGTATTTCCTCGACCCCCTTTAACAGTACGGTGTTTCCTATGACTCAAGAAAGAGAAAATGAAACTACGAAAACAAAAGTCTTCACGCTTCATGTTCCTCAAATGAATATCAAGTCTTCAAGGTCACACCAATTTCTTCACTTTCAAAGTCTTCAGAAAGTCTTCAGAATATCAAAGTCTTCAGTCGAAGAACTTCATTTTTAGGGTCGACTTTCTCTGCAAATATCAAAATCCTCATAGACTTATAGACCTGTGTACACTTACAAAACGCATCAGTCCCTTAACCTATAAGTCTTCAATACACCAAAATCACGAAGGGCACTAGATGCACTTACAATCTCCCCGTTTTTGGTGATTGATGACAACATAGGTTATGTTTTCAACGGGGATGAACATATGAAGTGTAAATACTGATATTGAGGAATTTGATTGCAAGATATAGAAGAACTCCCCCTGAAGATGTGCATAGTGAGGAATTTGCGTTTGAGGCAATGCACATTTGAAGAGTTGAATCATGGAGAACTCCCCCTATATCTTGTAATTCATACACGCATTTGATATATAATATGAAGAATTTGAAATGCATGATGAAATATGGTGCCTGATGAAGTTCAGCATGCGTGCAATAATATTAATGAGGAATAAGCATGCAGAATAGCAGATCAAAAGTATCAGAGCTCAGTGCCTCAAAAGTATCAGAGCACCATCCAAAAGTATCAGGGCACCATCGGGTTTAAGATTACAACTCGATCCAATAGAAAGTTTCGGAAGAACGAGAGTTGTAACTTAACAAAACGCCCATAATATAAACCCACTTGAAGACTAACTCAGATTTCTCCCCCTTTGTCATCAAATGACCAAAAGGATTGAGACTGAGGACTAACGCCCCTGAAGAATTTCAAGTTGATGGAGGAGCGCCAGCGTTGTTGGGGTTGTTTGTTGAAGTAGGGCCTGCCGCAGTGTCGTCCAAATCTTCATGCTCATCAGTTTCACGCGATGAAGAATAAGAGCTGGCCACCAGATCAGGAACTTTGACCCTCTTGAATTTCTTCGGAGGTGGTGCAAACCAGTCAAATGCTTCCTGGAGACCCATAGTCTTCAGTTCTTCCGCGCTATATACATGAGTGAGAATAGCCCAGGTCGGTTGAGGGTTTCATGAAGGTGATAATGATTTTTCTTCACTGCATTATGTGTTGAGGTCATGTTGTGAAGAATTGCAGCAAACTGACGCTTCACCCATTTGTGATTGCGATCAACCTTCTGATGAAGACTAAGGAGTAACTCACGGTCAGTCATCACCTTGGGTGCTGTGGCTTGATTCTTGTGCTTGGCTGAGGTATTTGCGGCAGTGTCATGTGTGGCAGAATCATCATTGGTTGAGTAAGATGTAGCCAGGCGAAATTGACCATCCAATGGACGAATGCCTTCATCAATCACAGCAGCTGCCTTGCCTTTATCATCAAATGATGAAACTGGTCGCTTGAGGACTTCAATGGGAGGCAAGTAGCTACCATGGTTCAGAGTGTCAGCTTTGTAATTCAGTGAAGATCTTGCCCTTATGAATCTCATAATCCAAGGTGCATAGGGCTTCAGCTCAAAAGGTGACATAGCAACATTAGCCAGAGTCCTCATGAAGAAATCATGGAAGTTGACGGGAACGCCATGAATTATGTTGAAAAGCATGTTCTTCATGATGCCAATGACATCTTCATCATTTGAGTCGTGGCCTTTGATAGGACTCATTGTCTTCGTCAGGATTTGATAGACAGTCCGGGGCACATAGAGCAATTCCTTGACGAGGAATTTGGTTCGTGGGGCCTGCCCAGGCTTCAAAGGCTTCATGAGCACTTGCATATAATGATTTGACAATTCAGGGTCATTGTAGATGCAACATGCACTGTCATGGGGAGGATCAAGAGGAAGGACACAAAGCAATTTAGTTGCCGATGCCTTGTAGTGAGTGTTTTCGGTCATCCAATCCAACACCCATGAATTTACATCTTCAGCGTCTCCAGAGATATGCAGAGTGGCGTAGAACTGAAGAATGAGTTCTTCATTCCAATCACAGATGTCATTGCAGAAATTGAGCAATCCTGCATCGTGAAGAACACTGAGGACTGGCTCGAAGCATGGCAGAGATTCCATATCCACATGAGGAATATGTTCATGATCGAAGATTTTGTCCTTGTCGAACAGCACTGAGGAATAGAAGTTGGCTTGAGTAGCAGTCCAGAAACGCCTCTTCCTTATGCGAGCAGAGTCATATGGATTATAATCAGTGAAGAACACATGCTCAGAGAAGAAGTCTTCAGCCTTGAATTTTTGCTTGCTTGAGAACGGATTCTTCGGCTTGGGCAGAGGAATGTCAGTGATTTGCAGTACTACCTCAGGAATCGCGATCTCAGGTGCTTCAGGCTGAGGAATTTCTGGTTCCTCTTCTTGTGCAGCTTGGGGATCAGCAGCAGCAGGTTCTTCAGCACTAGCGGCTGGAATTTCTTCATGAACAGATGATGTGGGATGAGTTTCTTCAGAGCCCATCTGAATAGTTGTTGCCGGGGACTGAGGAATCTGTAGAATGGGAGTGAAGAGAGGAGTGTTGGGATGCTGACTTTCCCAAAAGTCATCGTTCATCACTGGTGTGGTGCATCCAATATCCAGATCTTCATCTTCAATTTCTTCAACACCAGCCTCTTCAGCTGTGAACTGAGGCATAGGTGAGGAAGTGACTGTCGCTGAAGGGATTGTATCCACTTCAATTTCTTCATCAATCTGGTCTGACGAAGCAGCAGAATGATTTTCTTCATCAGATCCGCTTGGGATCTTGTAGTCTTCTCCAAAAGGAACAATTTCCTTTGAAGACATGGAGGAAATCAGAACGGCATCAATAGGATGTTCAAGAGAGCTGGTCATAGGCTTCATTTTCTTTGCAACCGAAGAATTTGACGCAGCTGATGCCTTCCTTTTCTTCACTGCAGCTCGCTCTGCAGCCTTGGTCTTCTTCACTTCATAGGCAGAAGGAAGAATTGGAGTTGGTGTAGGCGCGGGAGGAGCTGAGGAGTGTGGTTGATTTTCTTCAGGCGCAACTGATGCAGTTGCCCTGATGTCTTCAGTTTCTTCAGGCGCACCACTAGTGGATGCCCTGGCAATTTCTTCAGCGGCTGGGATGGAGTCATCAGCCCTGGAACTTACATTTTCTTCAGTAGGCTGAAAGTCATCAGCGGTGCTGGCATGTTCTTCAGCAGGCTGAGCAGAGTCTGCAGCCTGAGAATTTTCTTGTTGCGATGGGGCTGCAACAGTTGTCATTTTCTTCGTCAGGTTGACGAATCTCACTTTGGCTCCTTGCCAATCAGCATTGTATGCATCGAAGTCCTTGCTGAGGGCTTGGATTTCAGACTGAGCCTTGAGAAGTTCCTCAGGTGTCAGTCTGACAACATTCTTCTTCAGGAGCTTCTCCTTTCTAGATTGAGCCTTCTTGATTTCTCGTGCCTTCTCAAATTTCCATTTCTCTTGAGTGATGAAATGGGTCAGCATGTGACTTTGACCGGGAGTTAGAGGCAGATCAGGCATTGGAGTGTTCGGATCCTTGTGCCAGAGATCGATGTAGTCGAGGATCTTCTTCGGATCCAAAAGCAGTGGCACAGATGTGCCTTTGGCTCTAGCGGCCTTCACTTGTCTGTCTCTGATGATTTCTGCAAGTTCATCAGAAGCTTCATCATCAGATGGCACTTGGAATGCAACCTATTTCTTCCTTGGACTTGGCCGAGGAACGCGTCCAGCTGTTGCTTTAGTCTTCAATAGAGTGGGGCCTGATGAGGACATTGGTGCAGCTGAGGAACTCGCTGAGACACCAGAAGCAATTGAGAAAGCCTGAGTCCTTTGACATGTAGCCAGATGCATAGGAGTTGGGGACTTCGAGGGAGCTGCTGAGGACTTTGGTAGAGCTGTAGCAGTCTGAGGAATTTGCCGTGAGGGCGCAGCTGAGGAACTTGGCTGTCAGGGCGCTGTTGGTGAAGCACTTGGCTTACGAGCAGGCTTCTTCGGCATTGATTTCCTCGGTTTGACTGAGGTCTCAGCGGCAGCAGCAGCGGCAGAATCCTCATTGAATTTCCTCACTGCCTCCTTGGCTTGTCTTGCCAATTTAGCTTGGCGCCTAGCCCACTCTTCAGGAAAGTCCTCACCACGCTTGATGCTGGTGGGATCAGCTACTTGGCCAGGTGCCAATGGAGCTCTTGGGCATGGAGGATTTAAGGCGAATTTCTTCATGTACTTTGGAGTAACATATCGATATTCCCTCCATCCTCGTGCCCATCTTCGTTCAATCCTCTGAATGCGCACTTTGCACTGATTTTTGTTCTCTTTGCCAAATTTGGCTTCATCAGGTGTGCGATAGTCTTTGTATATGTTATCGGGGATTTCGAAAGCAGTCATGACCTCTGGTTTCTTTCCTCCTTTCTGCGGTCTCTTTCCTTCAGCCATTTTCTTCAGATGAGGAATTTGAACAATTGAACACTCTGAAGAAGTATGCAGTTTTTCTTCGAGGAACGCTGCAAATGAGTTAAGCTGATGAGAACCTAGTGATTCAGTAGCGGACATGAGTACCTGTGAACAGAGTGTAGGTGCGAGGAATTTGGAGAGGTCATATGCGTTCTCAGAAGATTTTTCGAAAACACAAGTTTTGAGGAATTTGACTAGTTGAGCCTTGAGGAATTTCACTAAGCGTTCTTGTCTTAGGTTCCAGAGTTGTACAGATCGAAAATCCGCACAATTGAGGAATCTTGAAGAAAATGAGTGCTTAGAGAAATGGATCAAGAGCATATAGTAAGTGAGGTGTTCAGATGTGTGAAGATTTGAAGAATAAAACACCTTTGAAGATTTTCAGGAAAATTTGAGAATCAAAGTGAGTAATAAAAGTAACTTTTAATTACCCGAACTGAAGAACACAACGAACTGAGATGAACAGCGGTGAAGTTCGTCAAGTTAGATCTCCCATGCCCTAACTTGGCAGAGGGAGACAGCTACAGCGGTGGCGGAGTGAAGATTTCCGCAACCGGCGCGAGTACGACAGCGACGAGGTCGAGGCAGTGAAGCTCTTCCTCACCGGCGACGATGGAGTAGCGGCGGCGCTGGGGTTTGAGGAGCTCGAGCAAGAGACAGCGACCGAGCGGAGTAAATGAAGTGAGGAAGGGGAGAGGGGTATTTATAGCCACGGTAAAAACTGTTTGCCCGAAGATTTTGGGACGAACATGCCCCTGCCCTTTCTCCTTCACGCGACATGTGTCACCCACGTACTGTGCAGATGAGATCGTGTAAGATCGTGGATGAATATAATAATGCATCATGGGATGCGGAACGGTTTGAGCGGTAAAACCGAAAATCTGGATAAGATTTGTTTTAAAGTTTCGTTCGCAATTTATTCAGCTGACAAGGACACAGTGAAGACTTTGAACGAGTTTCAAATAGAACGCACATGAAGAATTTGTGAATAGATTGGGTTGAGTATAGCATAGAGGGGGAAGGGTCCGATCACATTCACTTAGCAGAAAAAGCAACTTGAAGAATTAGCCATAAGTGAATGTTGTAGAGGACATAAACTCATATATATATAGCCAATGAAGAAAAACGACGGAAACAGTGAAGATTTTGCAAAGTTGAAGAATTTGAAATATTGAAGAATTTCAAAAATGAGGAAAAACTCAAATCAAAGATTTTTCAACTTTTTGTGGTGGCGTGACCCACCGTATAAGAATGATGATTTCAGACACCGCGTACAATTGTCGTAGGGTTCTGAGAATCAAATTCTTCATTAATTTCTTCACACTTAGAGTGTTATTCTTCATTGATTGAAGAAAAACGTTTCTTCATGTGTTGCACATCTAAGTCATCAGTTCTGCATAAGGGTTAGGATGTGTGTCCTTTTCAAAGAACATTCGAAGATTCTAAGATATTTAGCTCACACCGCAACTTGCTAAATCTCTTCTCATCCAAGGGCTTAGTGAAGATATCAGCTAGCTGTTCTTCAGTCTTCACGTGCTCGATGGAGATGTCGCCCTTCAACACATGATCACGAAGAAAATGATGACGAATTTGAATGTGCTTTGTCTTCGAGTGCTGAATTGGGTTGTGAGCAATCTTGATGGCACTCTCATTGTCACAGAGGAGAGGCACATTCTTCATGTTGATGCCATAGTCCTTGAGGGTTTGCTTCATCCAAAGCAGTTGAGCACAGCATGAGCCAGCAGCAATGTATTCAGCTTCAGCAGTAGACAGTGATACGCAGTTCTGTTTCTTCGAGGACCAGCAGACCAAAGATCGTCCGAGGAAATGACAAGTACCAGATGTTGACTTGCGGTCCACACGATCACCAGCATAGTCAGAGTCAGAATATCCAATGAGATCAAAAGCAGAGCCCTTGGGGTACCATAATCCTAGTGTTGGTGTGTGAGCTAGATATCGAAGAATATGCTTCACAGCCTTATGGTGTGATTCCTTCGGTGCAGCTTGAAATCGGGCACACATGCAAACACTAAGCATTATATCTGGCCTAGATGCACATAAGTACAATAAAGAACCAATCATGGAGCGGTATACCTTGTGATCGAAGTCAATACCATTTTCATCAGTGCATAGATGGCCATTTGTGGGCATAGGAATTTTGACGCCTTTGCAATCTTGCATGCCGAATTTCCTCAGTACATCTTTGAGGTATTTCTCCTGAGATATGAATATGCCATTGCGCTGCTGACGAATTTGAAGACCTAAGAAGAATTTCAACTCTCCCATCATAGACATTTGATATTCTTCACTCATCATATAGGCAAATTCATCACTATAACGTTGGTCAGTACAGCCAAAGATAATATCATCAACATATATTTGGCACACAAACAGTTCACCATCATAAGATTTAGTAAAGAGAGTAGGGACGAGTGAACCGGGTGTGAAGCCATTCTTCACGAAGAATTCCTTCAATGTATCATACCACGCCCGAGGGGCTTGCTTGAGTCCATAGAGGGCCTTATTGAGTCTGAAGACTTTGTCAGGATTCTTTGGATCTTCAAAACCTGGGGGTTGAGCAACATATACTTCTTCCTCAAGCTTACCATTGAGGAATGCACTTTTCACATCCATTTGATATAAGATGATATCATGATGGTTAGCATAGGCAAGTAATATGCGAATACCCTCAAGTCTAGCAACAGGTGCAAAAGTTTCATCGAAATCAATTCCTTCAACCTGTGTGTAGCCTTGAGCTACTAGTCGTGCCTTATTCCTTACCACAAGGCCATTTTCATCTTGCTTGTTGCGGTAGATCCACTTTGTGCCAATGATATTATGCTTGCGAGGATCTGGGCGATTTACTAATTCACAGACATTGTTAAGCTCGAATTGATGTAATTCTTCTTGCATAGCTTGAATCCACTCCGGCTCCAGAAATGCTTCATCTACCTTAGTGGGCTCTGTGATAGAGACAAAAGCATAGTGCCCACAAAAGTTAGATAAATGTGAAGCTTTTGAGCGTGTGAGAGGACCTGGTGCGCTAATGTCATCGATGATCTTCTCCACTTGCACTTCTTTCGCAACGCGAGGATGAGCTGGTTGTCGCTGAGGAATTTGATCAGCATTTTCTTCAGCACCATTTTCCTCATCATGTTCTTCAGGTGTATCAGATCGACGTTCTTCATGAATAGGAATGAATTCTTCAGCAGATTCTTCAGTAGGAATGACATCCTCAGTTGCCTTGAACTTAATAGAATCCTCAGGTGCTGGTTCATCTAACACAGAAGGTAGGTGCTCTCTTTGCGAGCCATTAGTTTCATCGAACCGCACATCTACAGTGTCAACAATCTTGTGAAGAATAATGTTGAAGACTCTGTAGGTGTGCGAGTCCTTTCCGTAACCAAGCATAAAACCTTCATGTGCTTTCGGTGCAAATTTAGAGTTGTGGTGAGGATCTCTAATCCAGCATTTAGCACCGAAGACTTTGAAATAACTCACATTGGGTTTCTTGTTAGTGAGGAGTTCATAGGCCGTCTTCTTGAAGAATTTGTGAAGATATACTCTGTTGATGATGTGGCAAGCAGTATCAATTGCATCAATCCAAAAACGCTGAGGCGTTTTGTATTCATCAAGCATAGTGCGAGCCATCTCAACAAGAGTTCTGTTCTTGCGCTCCACGACGCCATTTTGCTGAGGAGTATAAGGAGCAGATAGCTCATGAGTAATACCAAGTTCATCAAGATAGGCATCAAGACCGGAATTCTTGAACTCAGTTCCATTGTCACTTCTGATGTGCTTGATTTTCACACCAAAGTTGGTTGAAGCCCTCGAGGAAAATCGTTTGAAGACTTCCTGCACTTCATGTTTGTAAGTAACAATGTGTACCCATGTATATCGAGAATAATCATCAACAATGACAAAACCATATAGAGATGCATCATTAGTGACTGCTAAGTAGTGATTAGGTCCGAAGAGGTCCATGTGAAGCAATTCGAATGGACGGGTAGTGGTCATGATAGTCTTCGCTGGATGCTTGGCCTTGGTCATTTTTCCAGCTTCACAGGCTCCGCGTAAGTGATCTTTGAGGAATTTGACATTCTCAATGCCAATGACATGCTTCTTCTTCGCAAGCGTGTTCAAATTCCTCATGCCTGCGTGACCAAGTCGTCGATGCCATAGCCAGCCTTCTGAAGCTTTTGCAAGTAGACACACGGCTGGTTGTGGTCCTGTAGAGAAATCAACAATATACAAATCTCCTCTCCTAAAGCCTTCGAAGACTTTGGAATTGTCAGCTTCCATAATCACAACACAGCGATACTTGCCAAAGACAACAACCATATCAAGATCACAAAGCATTGAGACTGACACGAGATTGTATCCTAAGGACTCAACAAGCATGACTTTGTCCATGTGTTTATCCTTAAAGATTGCAACCTTACCAAGACCCAATACCTGACTTTTGCCTTTGTCAGCAAAGATGATATGCTTCAGAGGTGACGGTGATAAGGGAGCATCCATCAATAGATTCTTGTCACCAGTCATGTGATTCGTACATCCACTATCGAGGACCCATTCAGTAGTTTTGGGTTGATCATCCTGCAGATGAATTAGTGTAGCTTACAATCTCATATGCTTCATCAGTGAAGAATATGACATCAAGTTCATCAGATGAATTTCATCAAGTAGTAAACAGATATAGCAGTATTAGGACGTGTGAAATGAAAGTTCATTTCATCATGATTCACATGCGTCCTTTCAGGTATTTTGTTAGGTCCCCAGCAAATTCTTCAGACGTTAAAGCACGTCTGGAGACCTGACCCTGCAGAAGAGATTAGTTCTTTTTCTTCACCACCCACATCTGGAGGGGTGGCAAAGAGTTCATCACTCTGCGAGCACCATACGAGAAAGGTGGCAAAGATGCCAAACCGTTTCGTTTCACATAAGAGGGGTTAGGGTAAGCATATGAATAAGCAGAATAATTCTTTGAGGACTTATGAACATAATGGTTTGAAGAATAATGCACATATTCATAGCCCTTAGCTCTACCCTGCGAGACAGAGTTGTTAGCACGATGATAATCATATGAGGACTTTGATCCTTTTGAGGAATTTGATCCATGTGAGGAATTTGGTCCGTATGAGGACTTGGATCCATATGAAGAAGTTGGTCCATATGAAGAATTTGATCTGGGGTTCCTGTTCTTCACAGGTGGTGTCATGAGGACATTCACCTGAAGACTTTCAACATAACTTTTGGGAACCCAGATTTTCTTCATAGGGGAACCGTTCCTGCAGTTAGTGCCAACATACCTAGCAAATACTTCACCATTCTGATTTTTGAACAGTTTATAGTTGGAGTCAAATGACTCATCAGAAGAATGAGGAGATTCACATGTAAAGCCAGATAAGTTAGATGGATCAACTGGAGGTCCCTTTGCAGCAACCCATGAGGTTTTAGGGTACTGCTCAGGCTTCCAATATGTTCCATCAGCATTAAGTTTCCTCTCAAAGGCAATACCCTCTTTCCTAGGGTTTCTGTTGAGGATCTGCTTTTTAAGCACATCACAAAGAGTCTGATGCCCTTTGAGGCTTTTGTACATGCCTGTCATGTACAATTCCTTCAGCCCTACATTGTCAGTGATACTAGCAATGTCCTCAGGTGAGGAATTAGTGATAGCAGAGGCAGATGAAGAATTTGTAATAGTTGAAGCATTTGAATATTCAGGTGAAGAATTAGCAGATTCACGTTCAATGCACTTTAAGCATGGAGGAACAAATTCTTCCTGAGAAGCGCTAATTTGTTGAGCTAGTAATGAATCGCGCTCCTTCTGAAGATCTTCATAACACACTCTTAGCTTTTCAAGATCTTCCTTTCTTTGAAGAGATTCAGAAGAAAGCTTCTCGTGATCAGTCAAGAGGGTATTATGTTGATCTTGAAGGGCGTCAAACTTGGAGTGAATTCTCTGAAGACATTCACCCAATGCTTTTGACTGATCCATTTCTTTACGCAACATATCATCACTTTTGTCTAGCATGTCTTGAGTTTGTTCCAAAGTCGTTTGTTGTTTAGTGGCAATGCAAACGAGTTTGGTATAACAAGATTCAATATCATCATCAGATTCATCATTATCAGATTCATCATTATCAGATTCATCATTATCAGATTCATCATTATCAGATTTGGATGAGTAGCATTTGGTTACCTCAGCACCGTCTGCCATGAGACATGATGCAGAAGATGATGATTCTGGCTCGAAAGTCATCGTTTTGAGAGATTTCTTGAAGTCCTCAAACCAGGGATCATGACGGGTTCGATGACCTTCATAGACATCAGAGATTCGGTCCCAGATAAGCTTTGAATTTTCAAGATGCATAATGCGTCCGAATTGATCTCTGGATAGGCTGGAACAGATGATATCCTTCGCCATGAGGTCAAGTCGAGTGTACTTGCGAATATCATCAGCGTCCGCCATCTTGCATAGATCAATAAGACCAATCTCAGTGACGGTCCACAGCTCGCTGTTCATTGCCATGAGGCGCTTCCTCATCATGGCTTTCCACTTGGGATAATCATGACCGTCAAAGATAGGGCATGTCACTTTCTTCATACCTGCGGTCGACATAACTAAACTCCAGGCGGTTAAACCAAAATCACACAGAACAAGGGAGTACCTTGCTCTTATACCAATTGAAAGTGCGTTATATAGACTAGAGGGGGGTGAATAGGCGATTTTTATGAATTCTTCACTGAGGAATTTGCTGGTGAGGAAATTCCTTAGCGAAGAACTACTTGCAGCGGAATAAGTACTCAGAAGTAAACATAACAGGATACAAGCATGGTCATCATGATGAAATGAAGACTAGCACAGAGTACAGAAAGCATAATCACAAGATAACACAAGATGAAGACAAACAGGTTGAAGAAATTGAATTGAGGAATTTGTGAAAGTCTTCAGTCAAAGTCTTCAAGCACAGATATGAACAAACATTCAACACAGTAATGAGGAAATGAAAGGGTTGAGGAGATAGAACCAGTTACTTGGTGAAGACAATGATTTGGTAAACCAGTTCCAACTGCTGTCTCAGTTGTACGTCTGGTTGGAGCGGCTGAGTATTTAAACTCGAGGACACGCAGTCCCGGACACCCAGTCTCTGAGCCGCAACTCAGGACACCCAGTCCTCACCGTATTCTCCTTGAACTAAGACCATGCAGGTCTCGTCCAATCACTCATGGTAAGTCTTCAGGTGACTTCCAAACCTTCATAGACTTGGTCACTCGGCGATCCACAATTCCTCTTGGATGCTCTAGACCTTGACGCCTAACCGTCTGGAAGAAGCACAGTCTTCAAAGGTAACAAGCGTCGGATCCATGCGGGATCAATTTCTTCAGTGATGCTCAATCACTTTGGGTTTGTGGGGGTTTGGTTTTGGGATTTTCCTCACTTGATGATTTTCGCTCAAAGTCCTCGGAGGATGGGTTGCTCTCAAATGACAAGTGTCAAGTTCTCTCGGAGCAGCCAACCAGCTAGTGGTTGTAGGGGGCGGCTATTTATAGCCTAGGGAGCAGCCCGACATGATAAGACATAAATGCCCTTCAATGATATGACCGTTAGGTGGATAAGATATTTTGGGACAGCCAGCGCGCAGCACAGTAACGGTCGGAAATTTGACTCTCAAATTCCTCAGGGCTATCATGTTCCTCACTGTGTAGGCAATTCGCAGTGGCGAATTCCTAACTCCTCAGTTAGAGCAAAGTCCTCAGTGACCAGAAGAACTGTGTCTCTGTCACTGAAGAAAATGACTGAACTGTATGAGATTTCCAATGGCTTCACTCGAAGGGATTGGTAGGTGTAGGATTTTGAGTTGAGCATCACATGGAAATTTTTCCTTAGTATTTCCTCGACCCCCTTTAACAGTACGGTGTTTCCTATGACTCAAGAAAGAGAAAATGAAACTACGAAAACAAAAGTCTTCACGCTTCATGTTCCTCAAATGAATATCAAGTCTTCAAGGTCACACCAATTTCTTCACTTTCAAAGTCTTCAGAAAGTCTTCAGAATATCAAAGTCTTCAGTCGAAGAACTTCATTTTTAGGGGTCGACTTTCTCTGTAAATATCAAACTCCTCATAGACTTATAGACCTGTGTACACTTACAAAATGCATCAGTCCCTTAACCTATAAGTCTTCAATACACCAAAATCACGAAGGGCACTAGATGCACTTACATCCTGGTTATGTGAGATGGGGTGGGAGGGGCGCTCAGCCCCTTAGTGGGCTGATGTGCCCTCTCCCCTTGGCCCATAAGGCCCCCCAACGCTTGCCGAGGCCTCCGAAACCCCTTTTGGACACGCTGGTCATCACCTGGTACCCCCGGAACAATTCTGGACTCCAATACCCTTCGTCCAATATACCGATCTTAACCTCCGGACCATTTCGGAGCTCCTCTTCATGTCCGGGATCTCATCCGGGACTCCGAACAACCTTCGATAACCACATACTATTTCCCATAACAACTCTAGTGTCACCGAACCTTAAGTGTGTAGACCCTACGGGTTAGGGAACCATGCAGACATGACCGAGACGTTCTCCGGTCAATAACCAACAGCGGGATCTAGATACCCATGTTGGCTCCCACATGTTCCATGATGATCTCATCGGATGAACCACGATGTCAAGGATTCAAGCAATCCCGTATGCAATTCCCTTTGTCAATCGGTATGTTACTTGCCCGAGATTCGATCGTCGGTATCCCAATACCTCGTTCAATCTCGTTACCGGCAAGTCACTTTACTCGTTCCATAATGCATGATCCCGTGACTAACTACTTAGTCACATTGAGATCATTATGATGATGCATTACCGAGTGGGTCCAGAGATACCTCTCCGTCACACGGAGTGACAAATCCCGGTCTCGATTCGTGCCAACCCAACAGACACTTTCGGGGATACCCGTAGTGCACCTTTATAGCCACCCAGTTACATTGTGACGTTTGGCACACCCAAAGCATTCCTACGGTATCCGGGAGTTGCACAATCTCATGGTCTAAGGAAATGATACTTGACATTAGAAAAGCTTTAGCAAACGAACTACACGATCTTGTGCTATGCTTAGGATTGGGTCTCATCCATCACATCATTCTCCTAATGATGTGATCCCGTTATCAATGACATCCAATGTCCATGGTCAGGAAACCATGACCATCCGTTGATCAACGAGCTAGTCAACTAGAGGCTCACTAGGGACATGTTGTGGTCTATGTATTCACAAATGTATTACGGTTTCTAGTTAATACAATTATAGCATGAACAATAGACAATTATCATGAACAAGGAAATACAATAATAACCATTTTATTATTGCCTCTAGGGCATATTTCCAACATAAAGCACCTACCGAAGTAGGCTGCGCTGCAATGTATAGAATGAGTGGGCGCCCCTTGACAGGAGCTGCCAAGACAGGTGGATTAAGGAGGTACCTTTTGATATCATCAAAGCCGCGTTTGCATCCCTCATCCCACACGAACGCAGATCCTTTCTTCATGAGGCTCGAGAAGGGTTGGATGCGTTCGAAGAGTTTGGAGATGAAGCGCCGGATGTATGCTAGCTTCCCCTGCAATGACTGTCGGTGTCAAAACCGGCGGATCTCGGGTAGGGGGTCCCGATCTGTGCGTCAAGGCTGATGGTAACAGGAAGCAAGGGACACAGATGTTTACGCAGGTTCGGGCCCTCTCGATGGAGGTAAAACCCTACTTCCTGCTTGATTAATATTGATGATATGGGTAGTACAAGAGTAGATCTACCACGAGATTGTAGAGGCTAAAACCTAAGAGCTAGCCTATGATGGTATGATTGTAATTGTGATCGGCATTCTAAGGGCCAACCTCTTCGGTTTATATAGACACCGGAGAGGGCTAGGGTTTACATGGAGTTGGTTACAAGGAAGGAAACACAATATCCGGATCGCCAAGCTTGCCTTCCACGCAAAGGAGAGTCCCATCCGGACACGGGCCGAAGTCTTGAGTCTTGTATCTTCACGCTTCAATAGTCCGAATGTTGTACACAGTCCGGCTGTACGGACACCCCCTAATCCAGGACTCCCTCAGTAGCCCCTGAACTAGGCTTCAATGACGATGAGTCCGGCGCGCAGTATTGTCTTCTGTTGGCGAACGTAGCAGAAATTCAAAATTTTCCTACGTGTCACCAAGATCTATCTATAGAGAAACCAGCAACGAGGGGAAGGAGAGTGCATCTACATACCCTTGTAGATCGCTAAGCGGAAGCGTTCAAGAGAACGGGGTTGAAGGAGTCATACTCGTCGTGATCCAAATCACCGGAGATCCTAGTGCCGAACGGACGGCACCTCCGCGTTCAACACACGTACAGCCCGGTGACGTCTCCCATGCCTTGATCCAGCAAGGAGAGAGGGAGAGGTTGAGGAAGACTCCATCCAGCAGCAGCACAACAGCGTGGTGGTGGTGGAGGAGCGTGGTAGTCTAGCAGGGCTTCGCCAAGCACCGCGAGATATGAGGAGAAGGGAGAGAGGTAGGGTTGTGCCAAGAGGAGAAGTTCTCATGTGTTGGCAGCCCTCAAGACCTCCACTATATATAGGGGAGAGGGAGGGGGTGCGCCCCCTCTAGGGTTTCCACTCCAAGGGGTGCGGCAGCCCCAATCCCATCTATAGGTGGCGGCCAAGGGGGAGAGGGGGGAAACTTGCCCCCCAAGTTAGGTGGAAGCACCCCCTCCCCAAACCCTAGGCGCCTTGGGCCTTGGTGGGGGGGCGCACCAGCCCACCTGGGGCTGGTCCCCTCCCACACTTGGCCCATGCAGCCCTCCGGGGCCGGTGGCCCCACTTGGTGGACCCCCGGGACCCTCCCGGTGGTCCCGGTACGTTACCGATAAAACCCGAAACTTTTCTGGTGACCAAAACTTGACTTCCCATATATAAATCTTTACCTCCGGACCGTTCTGGAACTCCTCGTGACATCCGGGATCTCATCCGGGACTCCGAACAACATTCAGTAACCACATACAAACTTCCTTTATAACCCTAGCGTCATCTAACCTTAAGTGTGTAGACCCTACGGGTTCGGGAGACATGTAGACATGACCGAGACGTTCTCCGGTCAATAACCAACAGCGGGATCTGGATACCCATGTTGGCTCCCACATGTTCCACGATGATCTCATCGGATGAACCACGATGTCAAGGACTCAATCGATCCCGTATACAATTCCCTTTGTCTAGCGGTATTATACTTGCCCGAGATTCGATCGTCCGTATACCGATACCTTGTTCAATCTCGTTACCGGCAAGTCTCTTTACTCATTCCGTAACACATCATCCCGTGATCAACCCCTTGGTCACATTGTGCACATTATGATGATGTCCTACCGAGTGGGCCCAGAGATACCTCTCCGTTTACACGGAGTGACAAATCCCAGTCTCGATCCGTGTCAACCCAACAGACACTTTCGGAGATACCTGTAGTGCACCTTTATAGTCACCCAGTTACGTTGTGACGTTTGATACACCCAAAGCACTCCTACGGTATCCGGGAGTTACACGATCTCATGGTCTAAGGAAGAGATACTTGACATTGGAAAAGCTCTAGCAAACGAACTACACGATCTTTGTGCTATGCTTAGGATTGGGTCTTGTCCATCACATCATTCTCCTAATGATGTGATCCCGTTATCAACGACATCCAATGTCCATAGCCAGGAAACCATGACTATCTATTGATCGCAACGAGCTAGTCAACTAGAGGCTTACTAGGGACATATTGTGGTCTATGTATTCACACGTGTATTACGATTTCTGGATAATATAGTTATAGCATGAATAAAAGACAATTATCATGAACAAGGAAATATAATAATACTTTTATTATTGCCTCTTGGGCATATTTCCAACAGTCTCCCACTTGCACTAGAGTCAATAATCTAGTTCACATCGCCATGTGATTAACATTCACAGGTCACATCACCATGTGACCAACATCCAAAGAGTTTACTAGTGTCACTAAACTAGTTCACATCATCATGTGATTAAGACTCAATGAGTTCTGGGGTTTGATCATGTTTTGCTTGTGAGAGAGGTTTTAGTCAACGGGTCTGCAACATTCAGATCCATATGTACTTCGCAAATTTCTAGCCCATATTGTAAATTCTGCTTCCACGCTCCACTTGGAGCTATTCCAAATGGTTGCTCCACTATATGTATCCGGTTTGCTACTCAGAGTCATTCGGATAGGTGTTAAAGCTTGCATCGACGTAACCCTTTATGCCGAACTCTTTATCACCTCCATAATCGAGAAACATGTCCTTATTTACTCCAAGGACAATTTTGACCGCTATCCAATGATCCATTCCTTGATCATTCTTGTACCCCTTGACTGACTCATGGCAAGGCACACTTCCGGTGCGGTACACAGCATAGCATACTGTAGAGCCTATGTCTAAAGCATAGGGGGCGACCTTCGTCCTTTCTCTCTTTTCTGCCGTGGTCGAGCTTTAAGTCTTAACTTCATACCTTACAACTCAGGCAAGAACTCCTTCTTTGACTGATCCATCTTGAACACCTTCAAGATCATGTCAAGGTATGTGCTCATTTTGAAAGTACCATTAAGCGTTTTTGATCTATCATTATAGATCTTGATGCTCAATGTTCAAGTAGCTTAATCCAGGTTTTCCATTGAAAAACACTTTTCAAATAACCCTATATGCTTTCCAGAAATTCTACATCATTTCTGATCAACAATATGTCAATAACATATACTCATCAGAAATTCTATAGTGCTCCCACTCACTTCTTTGGAAATACAAGTTTCTCATAAACTTTTGTATAAACCCAAAATCTTTGATCATCTCATCAAAACGTACATTCCAACTCCGAGATGCTTACTCCAGTCCTTAGAAGGATCGCTGGAGCCAGCATACTTTTTAGCATCCCTAGGATCGACAAAAACTTTCTGATTATATCTCATACAACCTTTCCTTACGAAAACTGGTAGGGAAACTCATTTTGACATCCATCTGCCAGATTTCATAAATGCAGCTAATGCTAACATGATTCCGACGGACTTAAGCATCGCTACGGATGAGAAAATCTCATCGTAGTCAACTCCTTGAACTTGTGAAAAACTCTTCGCCACAAGTCGAGCTTCATAGACAGTGACATTACCGTCCATGTCCGTCTTCTTCTTAAAGATCCATTTATCTCAATGGCTTGCCGATCATCGGGCAAGTCCACTAACATCCATGCTTTGTTATGATACATGGATCCTATCTCGGATTTCATGGCTTCTAACCATTTCTCGGAATATGGGCCCACCATCGCTTCTCCATAGCTCGTAGGTTCATTGTTGTCTAGCAACATGACCTTCAAGACAGGGTCACCGTACCACTCCGAAGCAGTACGCGTCCTTATCGTCCTATGAAGTTCGGTAGTGACTTGATCTGAAGTTTCATGATCGCTATCATAAGCTTCTACTTCAATTGGTGTAGGTGCCACAGGAACAACTTCCTGCGCCCTACTACACACTAGTTGTAGTGATGGTTCAATAACCATATCAAGTCTCCACCATCCTCCCACTCAACTTTTCGAGACAAACTTTTCCTCGAGAAAGGACCCGATTTAAGAAACAATCCCTATTGCTTTCGGATCTGAATTAGGAGGTATACCCAACTGTTTTGGGTGTCCTATGAAGATGCATTTTATCCGCTTTGGGTTCGAGCTTATCAACCTGAAACTTTTTCACATAAGCATCGCAGCCCCAAACCTTTAAGAAATGACAGCTTAGGTTTCTCTAAACCATATTTCATACGGTGTCATCTCAACGGAATTACGTGGTGCCCTATTTAAAGTGAATGTGGTTGTCTCTAATGCCTAACCCATAAACGATAGTGGTAATTCGACAAGAGACATCATGGTATGCACCATATCCAATAGGGTGCAGTTATGATGTTCGGACACATCATCACACTATGGTGTTCCAGGCGGTATTAATTGTGAAACAATTTCCACAATGTCTTAATTGCGTGCCAAAGCTCATAACTCAGATACTCATCTCTATGATCATATCATAGACATTTTATCCTCTTGTCACGACGATCTTCAACTTCACTCTGAAATTACTTGAACCATTCAATAATTCAGACTTGCGTTTCATCAAGTAAATATACTCAGTATCTACTCAAATCATCCGTGAAGTAAGAACATAATGATATCCACTGCGTGCCTCATCACTCATTGGACTGCACACATCAAAATGTGTTACTTCCAACAAGTTGCTATCTTGTTCCATCTTACTGAAATCGAGGCTTTTTAGTCATCTTGCCCATGTGGTATAATTTGCATATCTCAAGTGATTCAAAATCAAGTGAATCCAAACGATCCATCTGCATGGAGTTTCTTCATGCGTATACACCAATAGACATGGTTCGCATGTCTCAAACTTTTCAAAAACGAGTGAGTCCAAAGATCCATCAACATGGAGCTTCTTCATGCGTTTTATACCAATATGACTTACATGGCAGTGCCACAAGTGAGTGGTACTATCATTACTATCTTATATCTTTTGGCATGAAAATGTGTATCACTACGATCGAGATTCAATAAACCATTCATTTAGGTGCAAGACCATTGAAGGTATTATTCAAATAAATAGAGTAACCATTATTCTCCTTAAATGAATAACCGTATTGTGATAGACATAATCCAATCATGTCTATGCTCAACGTAACGCCAGATGACAATTATTCAGGTTTAATACTGATCTTGATGGTAGAGGGAGTGTGCGATGTTTGATCACATCAAACTTGGAAACACTTCCAACACATATCGTCAGCTCACCTTTAGCTAGTCTCCGTTTATTCCGTAGCTCTTTTATTTCGAGTTACTAACACTTAGCAACCGAACCGGTATCTTAATACCCTGGTGCTACTAGGAGTACTAGTAAAGTACACATTAACACAATGTATATCCAATATACTTCTATCGACCTTGCCAGCCTTCTCATCTACCAAGTATCTAGCGTAATTCTGCTCCAGTGGTTGTTCCCCTTATTACAGAAGCACTTAGTCTCGGGTTTGGGTTCAACCTTGGATTTCTTCACTAGAGCAGCAGCTGATTTGCCGTTTCATGAATTATCCCTTCTTGCCCTTGCCCTTCTTGAAACTAGTGGTTTCACCAACCATCAACAATTGATGCTCCTTCTTGATTTCTACTTTCGCGGTGTCAAACATCACGAATACCTCAAGGATCATCATATTTATCCCTGATATGTTATAGTTCATCAGGAAGCTCTAGCAGCTTGGTGGCAATGACTTTGGAGAAACATCACTATCTCATTTGGAAGATCAACTCCCACTCGATTCAAGTGATTGTTGCACTCAGACAATCTGAGCACAAGCTCAACGATTGAGCTTTTCTCCCTTAGTTTGCAGGCTAAGAAAATTGTCGGAGGTCTCATACCTGTTGACATGGGCACGAGGCTGAAATCCCAATTTCAGCCCTTGAAAATATCTCATATGTTCCGCGACGTTTCGAAAACGTCTTTGGTGCCTCAACTCTAAACCGTTTAACTGAACTATCACGTAGTTATCAAAACGTGTATGTCCGATGTTCGCAACATCCACAAACGACGTTGGGGTTCAGCACACTGAGTGGTGCATTAAGGACATAAGCTTTCTACTGTCCGCATAATCGCTACTGGCAACTTTCAACTATATTTTCTCTAGGAACATATCTAAACAGTGGAACTAAAGCGCGAGCTTACGACATAATTTGCAAGAATATTTTGACTATGTTCAGGATAATTAAGTTCATCTTATGAACTCCCACTCAGATAGACAACCCTCTAGTCATCTAAGTGATTACATGATCCGGGTCAACTAGGCCGTATCCGATCATCACGTGAGACGGACTAGTCATCATCGGTGAACATCTTCATGTTGATCGTATCTACTATACGACTCATGCTCGACCTTTCGGTCTCTGTGTTCCGAGGCCATGTCTGTACATGCTAGGCTCGTCAAGTTAACCCTAAGTGTTTTGCATGTGTAAAACTGTCTTACACCCGTTGTACGTGAACGTAAGGATCTATCACACCCGATCATCACGTGGTGCTTCGAAACGACGAACTTTAGCAACGATGCACAGTTAGGGGAGAACACTTCTTGAAATTGTTGTAAGGGATCATCTTATTTACTACCGTCGTTCCAAGTAAAGAAGATGCATAAACATAATAAACATCACATGCAATTATATAGTAGTGACATGATATGGCCAATATCATATAGCTCCATTGATCTCCATCTTCGGGGCTCCATGATCATCATCGTCACCGGCATGACACCATCATCTCCATCATCATGATCTCCATCATCGTGTCTTCATGAAGTTGTCTCGCCAACTATTACTTCTACTACTATGGCTACCGGTTAGCAATAAAGTAAAGTAATTACATGGCATTGTTTAATGACACGCATGTCATACAATAAATTAAGACAACTCCTATGGCTCCTGCCGGTTGTCATACTCATCGACATGCAAGTCGTGATTCCTATTACAAGAACATGATCAATCTCATACATCACATATCATTCATCACATTCTTCTTGGCCATATCACATCACATAGCATACCCTGCAAAAACAAGTTAGACGTCCTCTAATTGTTGTTTGCATGTTTTACGTGGCTACTATGGGTTTCTAGCAAGAACGTTTCTTACCTACGCAAAAACCACAACGTGATATGTAAATTGCTATTTACCCTTCATAAGGACCCTTTTCATCGAATCCGTTCCGACTAAAGTGGGAGAGACTGGCACCCGCTAGCCACCTTATGCACCAAGTGCATGTCAATCGGTGGAACCTGTCTCACGTAAGAGTACGTGTAAGGTCGGTCCGGGCCGCTTCATCCCACAATACCGTCGAAACAAGATTGGACTAGTAACGGTAAGCATATTGAACAAATCAACGCCCACAACTACTTTGTGTTCTACTCATGCAAAGAATCTACGCATAGACCTAGCTCTGATACCACTGTTGGGGAACGTAGCAGAAATTCAAAATTTTCCTACGTGTCACCAAGATCTATCTATGGAGAAACCAACAATGAGGGGAAGGAGAGTGCATCTACATACCCTTGTAGATTGCTAAGCGAAAGCATTCAAGAGAACGGGGTTGAAGGAGTCGTACTCGTCGTGATCCAAATCACCGGAGATCCTAGTGCTGAACGGACGGCACCTCCGCGTTCAACACACGTACAGCCCGGTGACGTCTCCCATGCCTTGATCCAGCAAGGAGAGAGGGAGAGGTTGAGGAAGACTCCATCCAGCAGCAGCACAATGGCGTGGTGGTGGTGGAGGAGCGTGGTAGTCTAGCAGGGCTTCGCCAAGCACCGCGAGATATGAGGAGAAGGGAGAGAGGTAGGGCTGTGCCAAGAGGAGAAGTTCTCGTGTGTTGGCAGCCCTCAAGACCTCCACTATATATAGGGGAGAGGGAGGGGTGTGCTCCCTCTAGGGTTTCCACCCCAAGGGGTGCCACTACAAGAAATATGTCAACTTATGACCACCACTATTGGTCACTGAAAGGTCACAAATTTCCATTTATGACCTTTTTGTGACCAAAAACAGAAGGTCAAAAGCTGGCCGTCGTAAACTGACTATAGCGACCTTCTCTGTGAGAAGGTCGTGGACGTTTACGACCAAAATATTCCTACTATGGCGTTTTGGTCACTAGCAACCTCCCCAGGCCACGTAGGCATCCAGCGTGGCAAGCTGATGTGGCACAAGATTCAGCCCGGTCCAATTCGGTTTTCTACATGGGCCTAGCCCATTTATTCAGCCCATTTATATTTTTTTCTATGAATTTTTTGTCAGCTTCATGGACCAAGCCCAACATTGCAGCCTTTTTTTGGCCCATGGCCTACATTGCAGCTTTTTTATTTTTGGCCCATGGCCTTTTTGTCTCAACAGTTTCATTTTTTTCTTTTTTTTTCAGGGTCACATTCTTCATTTTCCAATTTAACGTAAATAAATACACAGTATTTAAATTGGCACAGAAAACACACAAAATACTTCAAATATTACCAGCCAGTGTTGCTGCTGTACAAATATTACCAGTCAATACAGAGTTGCTGTTGTACAAATATTACCAGTCAATACAGTGTTGCTACCTAATATTCCCACGTTGGGTAGTATTAAAAAACGCTGGTAGGCTTTGGGCCTTGGCCCGTCACCCGCTCCAGACACCCTCCAGACCGCTCGCCTCGCACCTCCCACTTTGCTCGCTCGCCTCTCCAGGTCGCCCTCAACAGCAGCTCCAGATCGCCCTCGGCAGTAGCTGCAGGTCACTCCAGATTGCCATCAGCAGCAAGCCAGCAACTCGCCTGCCGGATGAAGAGCCTCTTCTCCGAGCAAGGCCAGCTGCTCCTGCACGCCTCCGATTTATCCTATGCCTCCAAGCTCGCACCTTCAGAACTCGCGGCAACGACTCCGCTTCCCTCTCCTTGTCCGCGCCAGTGATGGATGCCTCATTTTCTTCCTCCTCCGCCTTCGGATCAAGTGTTGCGCCATCTTCTTCCTCCTCTTGCCTCCGGATCTTCAAGTGCAGCTCCATCTTCCTCCTCAGCCTCCGGATCAGCAGTAGGTACTCCTGCACAAGATATACATCCAGTTTGTAAAGAGAGCATCTTGCAAAAAAAAAGGTTTGTAAAGAGAGCTTGATCAATTAAAACTGTAGCGTAAACTGGAGTAAGAATTCAAACTGAATAAAATAGGCCATGTGGGAATAGAAAACATGGAAGAATTGCATTGAGAATGTCAGGACGAGAGAGGAGTACCCAAACTAGCATTACTCAAACATATACTCCACAATCAACTTGAGAGTTCACCAAATGCCAGGTTGGACCACATTAGCAAAGCATGCTCCACAATCAACTTTAGAGTTGAAACTTACAAAAAAAGAATTTATAACAGTATATAGATTTCTCTGTGTTGCATGCTAGAGATGCATAGAGCAATGTTATCGAGAATTCAGTAAATGGTGGTACACAAAAGGAATTTTTTTAGTTGATTCGTTCAGATCCTTGGTTCAGTTCTTGGTACAGAAAGAACTGCGTGCATTGTCAATTATGGAGTCAGATGTAAAGATCAAATATACAAACAACTGCAGCATACAAAACCAATGACCAATACAGGAGTGCGGTCTATAAATATCTTTCTCATGAAAAAAAAACTATAACATCTTAACCGAAGAAAGGGAGGTTGCTTAGAAAATATCAGCAATGATTTCTTTGGAAATATTTGGGTAAAATAAATTGCTTCTCATTTGTAAAGTAGATAAGGAAATTCTAGGGAAGCAAGGGGGAGAGACAAAGACAAAGTGAATATCACATGAGCATCTAAAGGCATACTCAAACTCAGGCAATTAGTAAGAATCTGACAGGTTCAGCAAGATAATGTGGAAACAATTATCAGAAAAGCATCTGCACTAATCATTTCAGACATCTCAGTCAGGTCACACTTGTAGTTGGGAAGCGAAGAGTATGCAAATGTCTCCAAGTGAATTAAGCAGTAACGGTTTCCAAGTGAATTAGTCCTTTTGAATATAAACACATCAGGAATCTGAGCCAAACAAACGGTGCTCCAGCTGTAATCCTTGCACAAAGGCAAAGAGTATGAACTCTAACAGAGTCCAACAGTCCAACAGTCAGCTAAATTAGTGAATTTCACAGCAGACAAGGCAACTTTAAGTGTGTGTACACACTCCAACAAGTTTGCAACCTAGCATAGCAAGCTAAAAACACCACTAATCAGAACTCCATGTACCAAAAGACTACATGATATGCTTATCTAACACAGCAACAGTAGCAGCACAGCACCAATCAAGAAGCTGATTCCACTAACAAGCAGTCTAGCAACACATCCGAGTCGAGTAATAGTGCCAAAGTAGGGGAAGAACGAGGAAGCGGCAGCACATACCTTCATCTTGGACTTCTTGGCCTGCAGCTTCTTGGCCTGCTCCTCCTTGGCCTTCTTCTCCCCTGTAAACACACGCACACGCACACGATCAATTCAAACCCAAACAAATCAAATCACGCTCTTCATCTGAACCGCTACTGATCCATGGAGAAAGAAACCGACATGGAGGGGAGAAAGAGCACGAGCAGGCGGTCGAACACGGTGATCGGGAGCGCCGCGTCCTCGGGCACCTCCTTGGACAGGTACAGCGGGTACCACTCCTCCCGCCAGTCGTACCTCTCGGCCTCCTCGCTCCCCTCCTTGGGCAGCATCACGCCGTCCTCCTGCGCGCCGGCCTCCTCCACCGCCGCCGCCAAGCACCTCCCGATGGCCCGGCTCCTCCCACTCCTCCCGTCGATCCCGACCCCCTGCCACCGCACGCCACGCGCTGGGCTCGTCGCCGCCGAGATCTTGGTTGGAGGGAGGGGCGTGGCAGCGCGGTGGTGGGGAACTGGTCGGAGGTTGTAAGAGGAACTGGTTGCCCGGAGCAGGAGGGAGGAGGACGTTGATGGGACATCGGCGGCGAGGTGAGGGAGACGGGGGAGGTGGGTGGCGGCGATGGGAGGGATCTGGATCTGAGCGTTAGGGTTCGTCGCGCGGGGAGAGAGAGGAGTGGTGTGCGGTGGGGCTGGAGGTGGAGGTGGAGGCCGCACGGAGGCGGGCGAGGACGGGGTACGCGCAGAGGCTGGCGAGGACGGGGTGCGCATGGAGGCCGCGCGGAGGCGGACGGCGGCGGATCTGAGGGAGGGAGAGGGGAGACGGTGGATCCGGGCAGGGCTGGGGACGGGACCGGGGGAGGATGGTATCTACACGAGGCCATCGCCGGGGTTTGTGGCGTGGTGGAGGCGGCCGTGAGGAGGGAAGGAGGAGAAGGCGAAGGAGGGAGGGCGCCGCCGCCGGCGATGGGAAGCTAGGGTTAGAGAGGGGTGGCGGCGTCGATCTGGATCGGATCGAGATCTGAGGGAGGGAGAGGGCGGCGGCTGTGGGTGCGGGTTATGTTAGGTCTAGTTAGGTGAGACGGTGGGGGTCAAGTCTGCCGTTAGATCAGGGACGATCGGACGGTTCAGATCGCCTACGGTAGGGTGATCCGGGAGAGACGTCCTGATTGGTTGAAGACTATGGCTGTAATTTAAAATATAGTCTTTAAGTGCTAAAAACAAAGGGGTTTATGAAGCAACTACCAATAATATTTTGCAAAATGGAACCACTAAAATTTTCACTCAAGTTACACCACATTTTATGGATGATGATAACCAACTTGTATGCATTTCCAATCGTTCTAGCCTTTTTTGGCCATTTAAGTTTTGTAAGATTCCATCCGCAGCTACGAACGGTTATGCCCATGATTTTAATCGCGTTTTGAAATTGGCATAAAGAATTAAAGAAATCAAAAAATGGAAAGCCTTTGCATTGTGTGATCTAGTGTCTAGGAAAAAACAAACTTCTAACACGATAATTACTTTTAAAAAGTCTACTTAAATAGTCAATCTTATGATCACATTCTTGGCATAGTCTACTCAAATGACCTCATATCGTGCACAAGGGTGCATCCTGGAATGGTGAACAATTTTGCCTAAGGAATCTTTTATTTTCTTTGGACGAAAAATCAGTTTTCCATTTTTTTTGATTGCCCAAAATGAGTTTTTTTGTGAAGGGCCTACCATATATTTGTTGTAAAATTGTACCTAATCAATTTTATAAAATACTAGGCCATATATAATGCACAATTGACCAAATGGTCGGGTGTAAAAAATTTTGATCCACCTCTGGTGAAAAAGACAAATTCCCGCTGATTCAGTAGGAAGCGGGTCAAATTTGAACTGTAGCTACCTCGTAGTTTGCTATTTATTTTTTCCAAAAATTATTTTTACGTACATAAGTATCTATTTAATCAGAGAAATACCAAAAAAATTCCAAGATTCAACCACTACCTAGGAACGGTCAAGCCCGCCGTTTTGACCGCATTTTGAAACGGGCATAAAAAATTCAAAAAAATTCAAAAAATTGGGAAACCTTCGCATTGTGTCATCATATGTGGCCAAGTTCCTAGGAAAAATAACAAACTTGTAATACGGCAATTATTTTAAAAAAGTGTTCTCAGAAACGAGCTATCACGTGTGGAGATCAATGGCTTTCAAGCCAAATGATCAATCTTATGGCCACATTCACGGCATAGTTTGTTCAAATGATCTCATATTGTGCACAAGGGTGCATATTGGAATGGCAAACAATGTTGCCTAAGGAAGTTTTCATTTTCTTTGGACAAAAAAATCATTTTCCATTTTTCGAGTGCCCGAAAGGAGGTTTTTTGTGAAGGACCTCCAAAATAATTGTTGCAAAATTGGACCAAATCATTTTTATAAAATACTAGGCCATATATAATGCACAATTGACCAAATGGTTGGGTGTAAAAAGTTTTGATCCACCTCTCGTGAAAAAGACAAATTTCGGCCGATTCAGTTGGAAGCGGGTCAAATTTGAACTGCAGCTGCCTCATAGTTTGCTATTTATTTTTTCCAAAAATCATTTCTAGGTACATAAGTATCTATTTAATCAGAGAAACACCAAAAAAATTCCAAGATTCAACCACTAGCTAGGAACGGTCATTCCCGCCATTTTGACCGCATTTTGAAACGGGCATAAAAAATTCAAAAAAAATCAAAAATTGGGAAACCTTCGCATTGTGTCATCATATGTGGCCAAGTTCCTAGGAAAAATAACAAACTTGTAATACGGCAATTATTATAAAAAAGTGTTCTCAGAAACGAGCTAACATGTGTGGAGATCAATGGCTTTCAAGCCAAATGATCAATCTTATGGCCACATTCATGGCATAGTTTGTTCAAATGATCTCATATTGTGCACAATAGTGCATATTGGAATGGCAAACAATGTTGTCTAAGGAAGTTTTCATTTTCGTTGGAAGAAAAAAACATTTTCCATTTTTCGAGTGCCCGAAAGGAGGTTTTTCTGTGAAGGAACTACCAAATAATTGTTGCAAAATTGGATCAAATCATTTTTATAAAATACTAGGCCATATTTAATGCACAATTGACAAAATGGTTGGGTGTAAAAAATTTTGATCCACCTCTCGTGAAAAAGACAAATTTCCGCCGATTCAGTTGGAAGCGGGTCAAATTTGAACTGCAGCTGCCTCATAGTTTGCTATTTATTTTTTCCAAAAATCATTTCTAGTTACATAAGGACCTATTTAATCATAAATACATGGTTTGGTGGCGATACGTCGAGGTTTGGGCGGTGGCTGAGGGCCCCAACTCTAGAGCGCGTAAACTCGCATGCCCGTCGCGTGGTCACCGCGTGACCGTAATGTTGCCATGTGTTCTGGGCGGCCTAGGCATGTCTAGTGGGTTGGGCACTCCCCAGGTTGGTGCTAGGAAGAAATTTACAATATAAGATTCTCACGAGGAGACCGATCGATGCTCAAACATGAATTAGCAGCCAAGTGTTTGATTAGCGGTACGGGAAATGCACATGGCCAATGGGCGTGAGTTTTGGCTGAGGATGATCATCTACTAAGGAGAATGTCTTCACAAATTTTGAGCTCAAAAGGAGGATCCTAGGTGGTACTTGCTTTGCAAAGTACCACGCTGGACAAAAATATGAATGTTGAAGCTGGGCTCAAAATAATGAATGGAGTGAGCTGAAATTTTGTGGAGGATGGTTATTTGGGCATAGGAAAGCATTGTAGAAAATTGATACCATTTGAACATGCCAGAGTAGTACTTCCTTCACAATGCTCTTCTATGGACAGAAACTTGGGAAAACTAGTGAGAGAGATTGGATGAATGAAATGAGCTCAAAACTGGTGCAGGTAAGTTACTTAGGTATGGTCATGCGCTGGTAAATTTTCAGATCATTTGGGTAAGCCTAGCTAGTACTTACTTCACAAAGCTTCTCTCGAGGTAGAAACTTTGGAAATTTCCCGAGAAAGATTTACTAAGAAAATTGAGCTTAATATTATCATGTGGCAATGATTTTGGTATGGAAGAGTGCCCGAAAAGTTTGAGGGTAATAGGAGGGGTCTATATAACACTTGCTTTGCAACGTGCCAATTTGGCCATAAAATATAAACTGAACTTGGGCTCACATAGATGATTTTACTGACCTGAAATTTAGAGGAGGGTGATAATTTGGGCATATGAAGGAACTGTATAAATTTCATGTCATTTAGAGATATGAAAAAGATACTTCCTTCACAATGCTTCTAGGTGGACAAAAACTTTGGAAATTTGCCGAAGAAAATTTGCTAGGCAAATGGAGCTGAATTTTGTCATGCGGTAATGATTTGGATAGGAAAGAGTGCCCAAAAATTCCGAGGGCAATCAAGAATATATAAATAGCACTTTCTTCATAAAGTGTTGTTGTGAACAGAATAGGAAAATGAATATTATTGAATTAGTTTTGAACTAGGCAAGGAAGGATTTTTACATATTTGATGAAGATATGCCCCAAACAATTTATGAGATTTTTTTGGGAATTTTGGGAATGATAGAAATATAGGTTGCTTCACAACCTAGGGCAAAAACTGCCACATGGACATGACACATAGGCAAAACTGATGAGATGGCGCCTAGTCATCACAACCCACCACAATCTACAAGGTTATGACCATCTATATTGGTCATTAACAACTAGAAATAAGGCAGCGGACTAGCACTGTTTGCTTTATGACCATTTCATGTAAGGAAATTATGACCTTTCTGACCAAAATGGTCGCAATGGTTTAGGGTTTGGAGCCCCTCGAACAGCTTTTGACCAATTGGTCTCAAATGGTCATAAATCTATAACCAATTCTTCCAGGGTCACTGACAGAAGGTCATAAGTTGACATATTTCTTGTAGTGTGCGGCAGCCCCAATCCCATCTATGGGTGGCGGCCAAGGGGGGGAGGGGGGAAACTTGCCCCCCAAGTTAGGTGGAAGCACCCCCTCCCCAAACCCTAGGCGCCTTGGGCCTTGGTGCGGGGGCGCACCAGCCCACCTGGGGCTGGTCCCCTCCCACACTTGGCCCATGCAGCCCTCCGGGGCCGGTGGCCCCACTTGGTGGACCCCCGGGACCCTCCCGGTGGTCCCAGTACGTTACCGATAAAACCCGAAACTTTTCCGGTGACCAAAACAGGACTTCCCATATATAAATCTTTACCTCCAGACCATTCCGGAACTCCTCATGACGTCCGGGATCTCATCCGGGACTCCGAACAACATTCGGTAACCACATACAAACTTCCTTTATAACCCTAGCGTCATCGAACCTTAAGTGTGTAGACCCTACGGGTTCGGGAGACATGTAGACATGACCGAGACGTTCTCCGGTCAATAACCAACAGCGGGATCTGGATACCCATGTTGGCTCCCACATGTTCCACGATGATCTCATCGGATGAACCACGATGTCAAGGACTCAATCGATCCCGTATACAATTCCCTTTGTCTAGCGGTATTATACTTGCCCGAGATTCGATCGTCGGTATACCGATACCTTGTTCAATCTCGTTACCGGCAAGTCTCTTTACTCGTTCCGTAACACATCATCCCATGATCAACCCCTTGGTCACATTGTGCACATTATGATGATGTCCTACCGAGTGGGCCCAGAGATACCTCTCCGTTTACACGGAGTGACAAATCCCAGTCTTGATCCGTGTCAACCCAACAGACACTTTCGGAGATACCTGTAGTGCACCTTTATAGTCACCCAGTTACGTTGTGACATTTGATACACCCAAAGCACTCCTACGGTATCCGGGAGTTACACGATCTCATGGTCTAAGGAAGAGATACTTGACATTGGAAAAGCTCTAGCAAACGAACTACACGATCTTTGTGCTATGCTTAGGATTGGGTCTTGTCCATCACATCATTCTCCTAATGATGTGATCCCGTTATCAACGACATCCAATGTCCATAGCCAGAGAACCATGACTATCTCTTGATCACAACGAGCTAGTCAACTAGAGGCTTACTAGGGACATATTGTGGTCTATGTATTCACACGTGTATTACGATTTCTGGATAATACAGTTATAGCATGAATAAAAGACAATTATCATGAACAAGGAAATATAATAATACTTTTATTATTGCCTCTAGGGCATATTTCCAACATCTTCGGCATTGCAAGGCGGGTTCCTTCTCCGAATACTCCAAAGTAGTCATCGAACACTTAAATCGTGTCCGGATTCACAAGATGATCCTTACACACCGCTGTAGAGAGAATGATATTTCACAAATGCAATCTGCTGACAACTTTTTCTGATGACATGACATGTTATTACGATCGGATCATTATTCGAACCGTTTTCCCACAACCAGCTACAGCGCATATTGCGAGGCGGTTTCTTTGACACGTCTTGTCAAAGCAGAGATCGTGTCCCCTTATCACGGGATTCTCATCAATACGGGTATGGGTAATCTCACCACGCCATTAATCGTGGCACTTGGGAAACAAGCGATTCTCAACGGGCAAGTGGGGAGGCGCACCGCTCTCAGCTCCTCTATAAAAGGATAAGATTTCCCCATTTTCACCCACGCCTTCTTCCTCCTTTGCCCACTCTTGCCCCCTCGAGCTCCAGCGCCCAAGCCCAAGTCTTCTCCGCACAGCTAAACATGTCCGGAGCAGGAGGCAAGTGGGTGGCCTCCACCGTCAAGGAGAAGCACATCACAAATCTTCGGGCAGGCGGATATTTGGCCGCGGACATAGCGCACCCGCTACCGGACGCCGGGCAGGTCATTCCGACCCCAGGACCCCACGAGAGGGTCGTATTCGTCGCCCACTTCGTCCGTGGACTGGGATTTCCACTCCATCCCTTTGTCCACGGGCTCATGTTCTACTACGGGCTAGATTTCCATGATCTAGCCCCAAATTTCGTCCTCAACATCTCGGCGTTCATCGTCGTATGCGAGGCCTTCCTCCGCATCCGGCCTCACTTCGGCCTATGGCGGCAAACCTTCTGCGTGAAGCCGAAGGTTGTAAGCGGCCAACAAGTGGAGTGCGGAGGGGCCATGGTGGGCAGAATGCCCAACGTCACATGGCTCGACGACTCCTTTGCGGAGACCGTAAAAGGATGGCAATCGGGATGGTTCTACATCACCGAGCCGCGCGGCGCCAACTGGGCGGCAGCCCCCGAATTCAGATCCGGAGCCCCCATGCGGCTCACCTCCTGGGAAAGGAAGGGCCTGTCCTGGGGCGATTCTACGGAGCTGACCGGACTCCAGACATGCATCAAAAGCATGAAGGACAAGAACATCAAGCTTGTCAATGTGATCCAGGTCATGCTCGTTCGCCGGATCCCGCCCTGCCAGAGGCGGGTAGTCAATCTGTGGGAGTTCGTCCCGACCGAACACCGGACGCTCCTGAAGCTCTATGACATGACGCACAAAGGCGCATGGAAGGTGCTATTCAAGGCCTCTGAAGTACCTCCTCCCACATCCGAGGACCGTGGGCTTCACGCCGCGCGGGCTCCTAGTCAGGTGAGTTCCCAGACTGCCATCGGAGCCGGTTCTTTCCAGTATATTCATGGGAGAGCCTTAAGTAGTTATGCATGTTTGCTTCAGGATTATGTGGAGACAGCAGAGCAGGTTTACTGCCCGGCTCCGCTGCCAGAAGGCCCCACTGATGCTCTCCTGACGGAGATGCTGGTCCCGGCACCGTACAAGGTGCCGGAGAAGAAGGCCGAGAAGAAGGCTCCGGGGATCCGAAAGGGTCTCCGGGGTAAGGTTGTGCCGGAAGCCTCGTCCGAAGACGACGAGGCGGACTCCTCCCACGAAGGGGAGGAGGAATAAGAAGAAGACGCCCCATCCAGAAAGGATGAGGGGCCCGGGGAGGCGTACCAGGGGGCCAGAAAAGGCCCTCGCCGTAAGGCCGTCATACCCCTGTCATCTGACGATGACGAGACAAATTCCTCCCGCGGAGGCATGAGGAATCGGGAAGAGATTCTACCTCCCCACACTGGGGGAGAGAAGAAGAGGAAAGCCACCCCGGGAGGGGAGGCTAGGGCGTCCAAGAAGGGGAAGGTGCCCCTTCCGGACTACTCCACCACGGCCGCTCTCAGCGAGGAGGGGTGGCTGCCGAGGGGGAAGCCCCCAGTGCGATCATAAGTGTCCGCACTCTGTCAAAACTTCACTCTATAGCTTTTGTTTAACACCGAACATACATGCAGTCCGGCCAGGGATCACCCCGAGGTATCTTCCTCCGGGTCCCTGAGTGATTCGGAGATGAATTCGCTTCCGACAGCCACTACTCCTCAACCCGCGTACGACACGGAGGTGTTGTCCCAAAGGCTCCCAGAGCGGGGGGAGGTGACTCTAGAGACGCCCCGAGGCGGGGTCCCAGCGTTGGACACGTGGGGTTCAAGATCCCCGCGGATCGTGTCGACGAGAGCCATGGCCAGCTGGGCTCTCAGCCGAACACGATTCTGGAACCTTCGATGGTTCCGGACTCAAGCGGGCGGCCCCTCTTTAGGGAGGGCGAGCCGTCTGTATCGAGGACTTCCGTTGCGCATGAGGCATCGGACTGTCTGCTGGAAGCGCTTCGCGGCGCTTCCATGGATGAAGAGCACCGTTCTCTCATGAGTACGGTGATTCGGAAGGTTTTGTCCGCCAAAAGCGGACTAACCGAAGCTTGCACCAGCCTCCTGACAGGCTTTGAGGTAGGTAATAAATATGTGCAAAATTACCACCCGATAGGTAGTAGCCCCTGATACTCTGTTTGGTGTTCGGAAAGAAAAGCCAAACGGAGGGTCAATTATAATCCGCAGGAGTCTAACAATAAGTATTATTGTGAATAAGCAGGTTGTGCTGCTTGCTGCTGCTGCCCGTACTACCGAGGTTGCCGAACTAAAGCGGGACCTGGAGCAGGCGCAGGGAAAGCTCAACCTCACGAAGAGGCAGCTCGAAGAGAACAAGGGTAAGTGATTCCCGCTCTTATGCATTTAAGGATAGGCAAAATTGGTGAGTCTAACACCTAAGTGTCATGACTGTGTAACAGGGGCCACCGCCGAAGTGGCGTCCCTAAAAAAGGCGCTGTCCGAGGCCGAAGACAAGGCGGCCTCGGAATGTAAGGAGCGCGAAAAGCAAAGTGCTAGGGTAGGTGAGGTACAGCAAGAGCTCCAGGACCTTGGCAAGAAGTATGAGTCCGTGGAGCATGATCTGAAGGTGAAAGAGGCCGAGCTTGCGAAGGCCCTTGTGAATTTAAAAAACGCCAAGGATGAAGCCGAGAAAGCACAGCAGGAGATCCAGGAGGCCAAGAAGATAGCAGCGGGTAAGAAGTTCTTTATGCAAAGCAAACATGTGGAGGAGGCGTTTCTTTTACTTACTCGAATTCGGAGCTCTCCAGGGGCATTCGTAGATCTGCCACGCAGCGTATCAGACGCTGCGGAGTTCTACCATGCCCAGGAGGGGAACTCAACGGAGAAGCTGTTCTGGTCCCAGTATGCTGGAGCCGAACACCCGATGCCTCTGAGTGACCAACTGATGCAGTTGGTCGAACTCCACAGGGCTGCCGAACTGGCTATGAAAGGTTTCATAGTCCGGATGTGGCCTGGTGAGCTCATGCCCAGTAGCTACTTTGGCCTAATCAAGCGGATGGTGGATGCCTGCCCGCGGCTAGAGGTGATCAAGCGCCCCGTTTGTATCGAAGGTGCCCGCCGGACCTTTGCCCGCGTCAAGGTGCATTGGGGCAAGCTGGATGCGGAGAAGCTGGTCAAGGACGGGCCGCCGGAGGGCAAGGCGCATCGCCATCCCGAGATGTACTATGATGGCGTTATGAAGGGTGCTCGTCTCGTGGCTGACGAATGTACCAAGGACACCATTTTTGAATGAATTCACTTCTGTCATGTTTGTATTTTAAGGACGAAGTTACTTGTGCTATGTAGCGCTTTTGTTATTTAAAATGTTACCTTCTGTGCGACTGTTTATAAAATTCTGAAAGTAGGCCAGTCGTCGGCTTCCTCCCCCACGTAACTAGTACTGGGGTGTTCATGGAAAACCTGGACACTCTTTATCCAAATGTTTGGTCCCTTAAGGAGGTGTCCAGCGCAGTGAACAAGGCAATTGGATTATGCGGCTTTATAACTTTCACTTAGCCATAGAAGTCTACAATTTTAAATTTCGGCGAAGCCCATAGAATCCAGAAGGCCAAATCGGGGCGCTATACACGCCTAGATTGGACGAAGCCGATATATCGCCTAAAGCAGAAAATCTTTAAGGATTTTGAGACCTCTCGAACAGCGACTAGCTCTCGCCACATCATGTCGGTTAGTTTTCGGCTTTCTCTACTGAGGTGCTCATTCGGAAGAACCGGGACACAACCGCAGTAGTTCTCCCTGCGCTACCTTAGCCGATATAACGGAATGTAAGGCACCAAAACAAGGGAGTCGGGCTATCCCAACTGTAGACCCAAGACATGATTCAAAGGTGATGCATATAGTGCTATAAGTTCGGGGTGCCGCACTGTTGAAAGTGTTCGGACTTTATTTGCCATATTACGGGGCGCCGTGAGAAGGCCCTGGCAAACTGACCGTACCAAGGTGTATGGATGCAATACCAAATAAACATTTATAAGAGAAGAAAATGCTCAAATAAGGATAATAAGCTGACGCTATATATAATCTCCCATTGACGAAAAATACGTTTAAGCATATGTTTACAATGGATGCATTAAGCAAAGATAAAATAGGACTATTTGACATGTCCTATCTAAGGGCAGGCTGTGTGCAAATAGATAAATCAGGTATAATGATCGTAAATAGATTCCACCTGGGTATTTCCTTCTGTGCACAACATCTGTTGTCTCCTTGGATGTCTCTCCCATATAAGTCCGGCAATTCGGCTCTTCTGAGGATGCTGCACTAACACGGTGTCCTAAAATGTAAGAGGGAAAGAGTATGAAGGTATTTGGCGGTTACCCGCACTATTGACTGAGTCGTTGATGCGCCCCCGCGTATGCCCATGGTATCTTGAGTGCGTAATTGTGTACGTGTGGCGCGAATGCTGCTTTGAAGGTGTAACGCCCCGGATTCGATGCGCCAGGTGTCTGCCAGTTATTCGCCGTCGTTGCCATGTCATTTGCTTGCGTGTTGCACTTTGCCATCTCATCATTTTCATTTCATATCGTGTCATCTTGTGCATCTCATTTTTCATACATGTTCGTTTCATGCATCCGAGCTTTTTCCCCGTTGTCCGTTTTTCAATCCGACACTCCTATGTCCTCCGGCGTCCCCTTTTTGCCTCTTCTCTTGTGCGGGAGTTAAACTTTCTCGGAATGGCCCGAGGTTTGCCAAGCGGCCTTGGTATAGCACCGGTAGACCGCCTGTCAAGTTTCGTGCCATTTGGAGGTCGTTTGATACTCCAACGGTTAACCGGGTAACCGCAAAGCCCTCTTTTGTTGCAGCCCAACACCCCCTTCTAAGTGGCACAAAACCCACCTAACTCCCCTCCATGCTCTCGGTCGTTCGATCACGATCGCGTGGCCGAAAACCGCTCCTCATTTGGACTCTCCTAGCTCCCTCTACCTATAAATATGCCTCCCCCTCCGAAATTCGCGGGTGAAACCCTCCAAACCCTAGCAGTTTTCCTCCTCGCGCCGCCGGACGCGTCCGCCCGCGCCGGACACGTCCGCCAGCCACGTCGCCCGGACCAACCACAGGCCGCCACGTCACCCCGCCGCCGTCGCCAGCCTATCGCGCGCCGCCACCTCACCGCCTCTCTCTCTCTCCACCGCGCCGGCCCGCGGGGCCCATCTG
>NC_041381.1:704598128-704604869 GCF_002162155.2 Triticum dicoccoides
CCGCACCGCCGCTCCGGCGACCCTCGCCGAGCCCCGCCGCCTCTCCGCGTCGCCTAGCCGCCCTCCTCGCCGGGATCCGGCCGGATCCGGCGAGATCCGGCCCGGATCCACCCTTCTCCGGCCATCCCCACCAACTCCGGCGATCTCCCCGGCGGTCCTCGAAATCCGCGCAATCCCGAGGTTGTCCCCGTTTTTCCCTAAGTCCTAAAATTATTGCATAATCATGCCATGTTTGACCTGCTGTATCTCTGCATCCTTAGCTCCGTTTCGTGCGTGTAATATGTCAAGTTGTTCGCCTCGACGAGTACTCCATTCCATTCCGTTGCATCATTTTCATTTGAGCTCATCTTGATGCCCGAAATGCTGTTGGAAGAGTGCATGTTGATGTTAATCTGCTGGAACTGTTATAACTTGCTCATTTGTCATTTTTGCCATGATTGATGTGTGCATCCTATGAGGTTGATGCCTTCATGTGTTTTGATCTATGCCATGCCATCTTTCCAGGGGTGTATGCCATGTATTTTTTGTGATCAATGTGGTGACTAGCACAAGCATGCAAACTAGGCTTCGTGATATTGCTGATTTTAGTCCCTGTTCTGCTGTTATTTTTATGCCATGTAAACTTGATGCTACCGAGAGATCCATGCATATTTTGAGATACTTCAGTAAGGGTGTTTTGAACATATGGTTATTGTCTATCCATTCATGCCCTTGTTTGCAATTATAGAGTAGTCTAGCATGCCATTTGAGTGCTCTACTTTTGCTTCAAAATGTTTCCTGGCAGATTGTTTACTTGTTATTCAATTTAGCCAAGGTTGCTATAGTTGATCCTTGCATGCTATGGACTTGTTCTTGACTTGGTTTGTTTCACAAACATGTCTTCTTGATGATGCTATGCTTATCTTGTCATGCAATGACTTGTGATGAGTGAATCGAGCTTGTTAAGTAGTGTACATGATGTTGCTGTTTTGCTAGACAGATTCTGTTATATTTTGTTGCTATGTTAACATGCTTCTAGTAATCATTCGATGCATAATCTGGAGATGTCCCATAAACATGTTTTGATCTACATGTCTTGGTCTATCCATTCATGCCCTTGGTTGCAATTATAGCCTGCTGGAACATGTTGTTTATCTTGCTCTAATGTTGCTAAATGATGTTGCTATCAGCCTGTTTACATTAAGTTCAGTTGTTTCCATGTGTTTTCCTAGTGATCCATGCACTCTATGACCTTGCTCTTGCCATGCTTAGCTTCATAAACATGTCTTCTTACTGTTGGTTGCCTTGCCATGCCATGTGTTGCTCTGTGGTGAGTGATTCAAGCTCACGAACATGCCTACTTATTGTTGTTCCTGCCATGTTATGAATCTGTCATATAACTTGCCATGTTTACGTGGGTGCCATCATATTTTCTATGCCTTTTTGGCTCATGGTCAGTAAGGGACTTTTGATCTATGCCATTAGTAGGTTCATGCCATGCCTTTGTTTGCCATGATATGTTCCCGTAACATGTTGTTTGATAGCTCTAAACATTGCAACCTGATGTTATTTTTCTGCCATGCTTAACTTGTTTTGCTCATATCTTCTAGGCCGTAGCTCCGAATCTAATGAACTTTATATGTAACTTGACTAGAATTTCGTGTAGATCATCTTGGTGATCTTAACTTGCTGTTTAACAACTTGAACATAAGGTTTATTCAGTTCTGGACCAATTTCGAAATTTGCTTATGAGGACTTACCGAAATTGTTATATGTTGTTTCCGGCCTCATTTAAACTTGCCTTGGTGTGTTGTTCTTGTTTGCTTCATCTCTTGCCTTGAGTAGCTTCATGTAGCCTTGTCATGCATCATGCTTGTTGTGCATCATGCCTTGTTCATGTGTGGTGTGTTTACCCACGTTGTGTGCTTCTTCTCGATAGTTCCCGTTTCGTTGCGATCATGAGGATTCGTTCGTCTATGTGTGATTCGTCTTCATGGCTTCATCTTCTTCATGGACTCGTTCTTCTTCCTTGCGGGATTTCAGGCAAGATGACCGCTACCCTGGATCTCACTACTATCATTGCTATGCTAGTTGCTTCGTTCTATCGCTATGCTGCGCTACCTATTACCTGTTTATCAAGCCATCCCATATTGCCATGAACCTCTAACCTTTGACACCTTTCCTATGCAAACCGTTGTTTGGCTATGTTACCGCTTTTGCTCAGCCCCTCTTATAGCGTTGCTAGTTGCAGGTGAAGTTGAAGATTTCTCCATGGTGGACAGGATTTTGGTTGGGATATCATAATATCTCTTATATTATTAATGCATCTATATACTTGGTAAAGGGTGGAAGGCTCGGCCTTATGCCTGGTGTTTTGTTCCACTCTTGCCGCCCTAGTTTCCGTCATACCGGTGTTATGTTCCCGGATTTTGCGTTCCTTACGCGGTCGGGTGATTTATGGGACCCCCCTGACAGTTCGCTTTGAATAAAACTTGTCCAGCACAGCCCAACCTTGGTTTTACCATTTGCCTTACCACCACCTACTTTTCCCTTGGGAGTCGCTCTCTCGAGGGTCATCTTTATTCAGCCCCCCCGGGCCAATGCTTGTCTAAGTGTTGGTCCAAACTAGAGCCACTTGCAGCGCCACCTCGGGGAAACTTGAGGGCTGGTTCTAGTTGTACGTACTGCTCATCCGGTCGTGGCCTAAGACGAGATATGCGCGGCTACTATTAGGATGTCGGCACGCCGGGAGGTCTTGCTGGTCTTGTTTTACCATTGTCGAAATGTCTTGTAAACCGGGATTCCGAGACTGATCGGGTCTTCCTAGGAGAAGGTCTATTCCTTCGTTGATCGCGAGAGCTTGTCATGGGCTAAGTTGGGACACCCCTGCAGGGTATAAACTTTCGAGAGCCGTGCCCGCGGTTATGTGGCAGATGGGAATTTGTTAATGTCCGGTTGTAGATAACTTGGCACCAGATCCGAATTAAAACGCATCAACCGCGTGTGTAGCCGTGATGGTCTCTTCTCGGCGGAGTCCGGGAAGTGAACACGGTCTTTGGGTTATGTTTGACGTAAGTAGGAGTTCAGGATCACCTCTTGATCATTGCTAGCTTCACGACCGTTCCTTTGTTTCTCTTCTCGCTCTCATTTGCGTATGTTAGCCACCATATCATGCTTAGTCGCTGCTGCAACCTCACCACTTTACCCCTTCCTTTCCCGTTAAGCTTTGCTAGTCTTGATACCCATGGTAATGGGATTGCTGAGTCCTCGTGACTCACAGATTACTACAACAACAGTTGCAGGTACAGGTTATGCGATGATCTTGACGCGAGAGCGATGCTTGCTTGCTTGAGTTCTTCTTCTGCTTCTTCTTCGATCAGGGGATAGGTTCCAGGTCGGCAGCCTGGGCTAGCAGGGTGGATGTTGTTTGAGTTTCTGTTTATGTATCATCCGTAGTCGGATGCTGATCTCTTGTATGATGCATTGTTGTATTCGTGTGGTATTGTATGCCTTATGTATGTATCCCTATCTATTATGTAATGTTGATGTAATGATATCCACCTTGCAAAAGCGTTTCAATATGCGGGTCTATCCTTAGTGGGACCTTCGAGTTCCTTTTGGATAGGGTCGCATATTGGGCGTGACAAGTTGGTATCAGAGCCTCGACCGACCTTAGGATCCCCCCTTGATTGATCGTGTAGTTTGGCCGTTGTTGAGTCTAGAATAAAAACTGTTTTCGGAGTCTAGTTATATCGGAGAGTAGGAATTCTTTTTACTCCTCTGCCCCTTCGTCGCTCTGGTAAGGAATCTTGACGTAGGTGTTTTGAATTATTCCTCTTCCCATTCAAATTTTTCTTTAGGATCACGTGGTTAGTTTCGTGAGTTGTCCATCCTCTTTTATCCGGTGCATTCCTCGTCAAGCTGATTTGAACCTCTTTGTCTTTCACGAGATCAATCCTCAGTTCTTCCTCCGACATCGTTGTTGTTTCCCTGTCCGAAGTTGTCCTTGTTTTTCCCACCCGCCCACCCTTCTTCCTCTCGGAACCGGAGTCCGTAATCGAGTATCCTTCCTACTCGTGCGAAGTCTTTGCTTTCTTTCCTCAATGATTTCAATCGGTGTTTTCTCTTCAAGATATTCGTCGGTTCCCCCTTCCAAGTTGTCTTTGTTTTTGCCGCCCTCCCACCCTCTTCTTCCCGCAGCCTGAGTCTCTTTCGAGCATCAATTTCATTCGTACGGAGCCTCTTCAGTCTTCCCTCAATTATTTCAACCGGTGAATTCTCGTCTCATTTGTCATTTTTCAACTCTTTTCTTCTCCGGTGGTTTCAATCATTGTCGATCGTATTCTTTTTCCTCGGCTCAAGTGTTTTCCCTGCTCGTTCGCCTCTCGCCAGTTAATCATTCCGGAGTTCAAGACATCTCAGGAGATTCGTCTGTATTCCAATTATTTCGAGGTTGTCACCTCATTCAAATATTTCGATTGTTTCGGTGCATCATCTATCTGTTCAACAATCTTTTCCAATGGTGTTTTTTTAGTGGGCCCTAACCCATAGGTCTTTTCCCAGGATCTTACCTGACTCTTCTAATTCCCCAGAGTTATTCTCAAATTCTTTTCAAGTGTGACGTAAGAATGAATTTCATCAGTCACATGCCTTCTCCGAGATCGCTTTCAAAATCATTTCATTGTTGACTCAACCTCTTCGCTTTTCATTCTCCCGGAGTACCTCAGTAATTTTGGTGGTGTCTCTCGTCATCATTTGAAGACCAAAGAAGAAGATTTCTCTTTAATCTTGTCCGTTCCCCGGAGATTCGCGGTGCTAGCTCGATGTTATCCTATCAAATTGTTTCAAGTCATGCAAATTCTTTTCATCCATCCGGAGCATTTCAAGAGTTGCTTTCTCTCTCGATCATCCGGAGGTCATCTTTTCGGAAGATTTCTTCATTCTAAGTTTTCAGATTCGTTCTCCAACTATTCTATATCCGTGCCCCTTCGTTCGTCTCAATATTATCCCGTTGCTTCATTCAAGTGCTCTTTAATCAGATCGAGTTCTTCTCATTCTCTTGTATCTAAATCCCCTCGAGCATATTGGTTCTTCTAATTCTTCCCGGTGATTCAGTCTTTTTCATCAGTCATTTTCGAATTCTAACGGTGGTTCGTTCAAGACTCCTTTTCATTTGTAATTCATTCATTCTTTTCAATCCTACCGGTGGTTCATGAAGACCTTCTCAAGTTTGTGATATGTCACTTCTCAATCCTTTTCTTTCGGAGTTTGTTCTTGAGGAATAAATTCTAGTTCCAAGTGTTTTCATCTTTTCTTTTCCGGAGTTCAAATTTCCTCGGCCATTTCGTCGGAACCTCCATCTAAATCATCGCAAAGCTTTAATCTTATTCCTTCATCCTTCAATTTTATCTCGTCATTCTTTTGTTACCGGAGTTCTTCATGCTGGTTCTTCACGATTTAATTCATTCTTCAAGAGCTCATCAAGTATCATTCCATCCTCTCTAGTTCGTGTTCTATTCATCCATGTTTCAGCCGGAGTGCTTCCTAAATCGTTTTAGCCTTATTCGTTTCTTTTCTCATTCTAACCACTCCGGTTAGAACGAGTTGCTTTCATAGTCTATCTGATTCCGTGAGCTTTCGATTCTCGACATTCTCGTCGTTCCTCTCTTCTTCTCGAGTGCTCTCGATTCTTTGCTTCTTCTTTTTAGTTCTTGTTTCGCCTCATCCCTTTTCTCTTTCGTCTCGGTCCTAAGATCTCGGGACGAGATCTCTTGTTAGTGGAGGAGTGTTGTAACGCCCCGGATTCGATGCGCCAGGTGTCTGCCAGTTATTCGCCGTCGTTGACATGTCATTTGCTTGCGTGTTGCACTTTGCCATGTCATCATCTGCATTTCATATCGTGTCATCTTGTGCATCTCATTTTGCATACATGTTCGTTTCATGCATCCGAGCTTTAACCCCGTTGTCCGTTTTTCAATCCGACACTCCTATGTCATCCGGCGTCCCCTTTTTGCCTCTTCTCTTGTGCGGGCGTTAAACTTTCTCGGAATGGCCCGAGGTTTGCCAAGCGGCCTTGGTATAGCACCGGTAGACCGCCTGTCAAGTTTCGTGCCATTTGGAGGTTGTTTGATACTCCAACGGTTAACCGAGTAACCGCAAAGCCCTCTTTTGTTGCAGCCCAACACCCCCTTCTAAGTGGCCCAAAACCCACCTAACTCCCCTCCATGCTCTCGCTCGTTCAATCACGATCGCGTGGCCGAAAAACGCTCCTCATTTGGACTCTCCTAGCTCCCTCTACCTATAAATATGCCTCCCCCTCCGAAATTCGCGGGTGAAACCCTCCAAACCCTAGCAGTTTTCCTCCTCGCGCCGCTGGACGCGTCCGCCCACGCCGGACACGTCCGCCAGCCACGTCGCCAGGACCAACCACAGGCCGCCACGTCACCCCGCCGCCGTCGCCAGCCCATCGCGCGCCGCCACCTCACCGCCTCTATCTCTCTCCACCGCGCCGGCCCGCAGGGCCCATCTGGAGCCCGCACGGGCCCGTGCGCCGCCGCCGCCGGCCCGCGCCTCGCCCCGCCGCCCGCGGCCTCGCCTCCGCCGCCGGCGTCGTGCTCCGCCGCCGCCGCGGCGCCCCGCTCCGCCAGCCGCCGCCGCCTGCGCCCGCGGCCGCGCCGCCGCCGTCTCCTGTGCCCGCCGCCGGAGCTCCATCGCCGCCGGCCGGACTCCGTCGCGCCGCCGTCGCCCACGGGCGCCGCCCCC